>NC_044352.1:0-230000 GCF_007364275.1 Archocentrus centrarchus | reverse complement strand
GCAGCTCGGAGCAGCCAGGAATCAAACCACCAACCTTCCAATTAGTAGGTGACCTGCTCTACCTCCTGAGCCACAGCCACCCATAAAGTTGAGGCAAGTGAACATAAGGGAGCTGAGGCTGCACAAAACACACAACCTTGCCAGGCTGGGGCTGTGCAGAACTCAGGGTGGCGGCAGACAGAGGCTGCTGATCTTGCCGTTGACAGCCACGCATCCTCCTCTGGAATGCTGGCTGCGGCAATGGCGTTGGTGGAGTGATCCCCTGCGGAGGCAAAGCAGCTGTTGTGGAGGACAGCTGTTGCAGAGGACCGCTGGTGCGGTGGGGCTGACAGCTGAGAGGGAGAGAGAGATGAGCAGCACTGCTGAGCTCCCTTCCTCCAGCTGTGACCTCCCATGTGTCCCAGAAAGGTGACTCGGGCACCGGGGTGAGTGGGAGGTTCCATCCCCACTTCTCATTTGCATAGCAGATGGCAGCTCTCTGCGGCTCATGTAGGTCGGAGTCTGTGGGGTCCATTGTGTGGTCACGTCCTTCTGTCAGGAACTTCACTGTGGTGGTCAAGTTGAGGACCCCAATGCAGGACTCAGAAAAAGACTGAACCAAAAATGTCAGCTTTTATTGCAGGAAAGTCAGGGCAAAAACAGAACTGGACTGGAGCCAGCAGAAAAAAATACAAATTCACTTGGAAACAAGATCTCAGACAGATGGACCACACAGCGGTAGGGAAACTATGACAAGGACGCAACAGAGAACAAAGGGAAATGTAGACAATATATACACAAGGAATGAGGAATGCGCATGAGGGAGTGGCCCCAGCATCACCTTGAACACTGGTGCACCACAGGGCTGTGTGTTGAGCCCCTTTCTCTTCTCCCTCTACACACAAGACTGCAAACCCACCCACAAGACCAACACCATCATAAAGTTTGCAGATGACACCACTGTGGTAGGCAGGATTACATCCAGTGATGAGGCTGCCTACAGATCAGAGGTCGAGAACCTGAAGACCTGGAGCAGAGAGAACAACTTGATCCTCAATGCAGCAGAGGTTCTCACCTTGCAACTGGAGGGTTGCTGGTTCGAGTCCCCTTTTGAGCGCATGCTGTCATTGTGTCTGGGCAAGACACTTAACCCACAGTGCCTAAGTGTGAATGTGTTTGGTGGTGGTCGGAGGGGCTGTAGGTGCAAATTGGCAGCCACACCTCCGTCAGACTGCCCCAGGGGAGCTGTCGCTACATTAGTAGCTTACCACCACCAGGTATGATTGAGGTGTGAATGAATAGTGCATAAAATTGTAAAGTGTCTTTGAGTGTCTAGAAAAGTGTCTATTTATTATTACTACTGAACACTGACAATAACAAACCCAACAGACTATAGCTCCACCTTCATATCCACCATGTCAGACTGTAAATACCAGATCCGTATTTATCCTATTTATATATTTTTTTTTTTCTATTTTTGTATTTATTATGTCGGCACCTGGAGGATGACTCCAACAAAATTTCATTGTATTGTTTGACAATAATGTATGACAATAAAGACATCTTATATCTTTTATGATGAATGATGAGTGACAACAGGAGAGACCTGGAGAGAACAGGTGGACAGAATCAACCTAATGAGACAAAAGAAGTGAATCTCAACATGACACACAGGAGGCTAGGAAAATAAAACAGGAAGTGAGAACTAAACAGGGAAGACACATACACGACCTAACCACAGGGAAGTTGGCACAAGGGAAGAATCAAACTAAAGCAACTCTGTACTAAAAACAAAATATACTAAAGAACCCATAGAATAAATGTACACATTACACAAACCAAAGATCAATGAATAAAACGAACAGAGCTAGGGAGCCCAAAACTGGAAGTGCTGGGTTGTGGACCCTGGACCATACCAAAAAGCCTCGAAGCTCCACTTCCCATTGCCCACAAAAGGTTCTACATCCCTAGAACCAATCAGAACACAAGATCTAATTATGTAACAAAGTATTTTCTGCACTGCACTGCACTGAGAAGAAGGCTTTTGTCTGTGGTATCAGATTGTAAACACAGCTGTAGGTGAGTCTAGCATCATTTTGTGTGTAGAAAAAATGATCAGCAATCAAACTTGACTATTTAAAGCAGACCTGGGCGAACTACGGCCCGCGGGCCACATCCGGCCCTTTGTGCGTCCCTGTCCGGCCTGCGTAAGGCCAATCATAAATTACAATATAATTTTAAAAAATATCTATGTCATGCATGAAATACAACTGTGATGCTTTTATTTTGAAAAGTGTTATGTTTGCTTTCTTTCCAGATGTGAGCTGTCAGGGAAGGTGAACAGCGATATGTGATGCTAGCCAGGTCACCCTCAAGATGTCAGCTCACGCTAAGAAAAGAAAAGTTGATAACGAATGCCGTGTTTTCAATAAGACGTGGACTGCCAAATATTTCTTTACAGAAATTAAAGGTAAAGCCGTGTGCTTAATTTGTGGTACAGAAGTCACTGTGTTTAAAGATTATAATTTGAATCGACACTACGCAACCAAGCATGAGGATAAATACAGAAATCTGTCTGAAGAAGAGCGCGTGAGGGAGTCTGCTGCGTTTCTAGCAAAACTGCAAACCCAACAAGGACTTTTTACCAAACTTCACACCCCCAGAGATGCAGCCGTCAGGACAAGTTATGTAATTTCTCACAAAATCTCCAGAAAAAGTAAGGCGTTTTCCAATGGAGAGTTTGTTAAGGAGTGCTTATTGGATTCTGTTTCATTGAAATGCCCAGAGAAAAAGGGCGCGTTTGAGAACGTGTCACTCTCCCAACGCACTGTAACGAGGCGGGTTGAGGACATCGCTGTAAACTTGGAGCTTCAGCTGAAGAACAGAGCGGCCGACTTTGACTGTTTTTCTCTGGCTTTGGATGAGAGCTGTGATGTACGTGACACCACCCAGCTACTCATCTTCTTACGTGGGATAACTGCGGACTTTAAAATCACGGAGGAGCTGGCAGCCATGCAGTCAATGAAAGGGACAACAACTGGTAAAGACTTGTTCACAGAGGTAAATGCATGTTTGGACAAATTAGGACTGAAATGGGAAAAGCTGGCAGGTGTGACAACAGACGGTTGTCCAAATCTGACAGGGAAAAATGTTGGACTTTTAAAGAGGATGCAGGATAAAGTGACAGAAATTAACCCTGTGCTGAAATTGACATTTTTGCATTGTATTATACATCAGGAAGTGTTGTGTAAGACAGTGTTAAAAATAAACCATGTTGTTGATGCTGTAACTAAAATAGTTCATTTCATCAGAGCGAGAGCATTAAATCACAGACAATTTGTTGCACTTCTGTAGGAAAATGAGATTGAACATGGTGTCATAGGCTATCACTGCACCATCAGGTGGCTCAGCTTGGGCAAAGTACTGAAAAGTGTCTGGGACCTGAGAGACCAGATTCAGGATTTCTGTGTGAAAAAAGGACATGACATCCCAGAGCTTTCGGATGAAGACTGGGTGGCAGACCTCGCATTTTCCGTGGGTGTGACTGCACTAATGAACAAACTAAATGTCAAACTGCAGTGCAAGGGTGCTTTTGTCCATGAGATGTACAGTGCAGTGAAGGCTTTCATGAGAAAGTTGCAGCTTCTCTCAAGCCAAGTGAAGGACAACATTCTGACCCACTTGCCAACACTAAGATCAGCTGATCACCTCCACAAGTACTCAACCATGTTAGAAGCTCTGCATGGAGAGTTTTCAAGGCGATTTCAAGATTTCAAAACTCTTGAGTGAAATGCACATGGTTTCCTCTCCCTTCAGCTGCAGTGTGGATAATACACCAAGTGATGTTCAGATGGAACTCATTGACCTGCAGTCTGACACACTTCTGGCAGAGCACTTCAGGTCAGTCTCACTGCTGGACTTTTACTCCTCCCTCAAAAAGGAGAGCTTTCCACACCTGAGGAGGCATGCTCAGAGGATTCTAGTCCTCTTTGGATCTACATTCATATGTGAACAGACATTCTCAGTGATGAAGTTCAACAAATCCAAACACAGATACTCTATCACTGATGACCACCTCTCAGCTGTCCTTCGCATAGCCACCTCAGACATTCAGCCAGATTTCAATGCCCTTGTTCAAGCCCAGAACAGACTGGATTATTCTCACTGAAGAAGTGAAATGAGGTCAAAACATTGCAAGTTATTGTTTGTTATATTGTTGTATTTCTGTATTTGACCTCGACACCACAATTTCACATAACCTAATATAAATAGTTACAGAATAGTTTTATTCTACCAGTTACCAGTACCAGCTATTCAAAATATGTAATTAAGTGATTTTACAATGGAAAAAAGTTGAGCAGAACTGTTTTATTTACAATATTTACAGTTATAATGTTGACAGTTGTCATGTAAAAGAACTGCAGTAATGTAATAATTCAGTTGCCATAGATTTATTTTTATTCTGAAAAGGCCTGGTTAAATTAGTCAGATAATTTTATTGTGAAGGTAAAAGAACGGAAGTGCCATTGTGTGTTTATATAGGTGACTCGACTGGATTTTGTGTTTTTCACATCTGTAAGATGTTTCAGAACACGTGTCCTTTGTTTTTCACTCCTCCTGTAACCTGCAGCTGCGTTTCAGTGATTAAATGTTAAGTTTTGATCATACAACAGTTCTCCTCATTAAGAAGCTCCAGATATTCATGAACTGAATGATACACATTATGTAATTAAGTGCATTTTACAATGGAAGACAGGTGAGCAGAATTAAGTTCAAGTTACCATTGGTGTGGCCCTCTGACACAATTCAGGTTTCTCATGTGGCCCCTTGTGAAAATTAATTGCCCACCCCTGATTTAAAGGAAGTAAAAGTCATAACAAGATTTACGTCTATAAATCTGCAGAAGGATCATTACTGGTTGTGGAGCGTACTTGCCAGCCAGCGTGGAGCCAGAGGCGCTCCCGTTTCCTTTGATCTCTCACTTGGTCTGACTGCAGGGTCACCGGGTGGCAAAGCAAGCTGGGCAGGTCGGTGGCTCAGCATGTACCTGCATGCAGGTGGCGCTGGTCACAGTCCCCTATTCACGTCCCTTCGTCAACACAACCACTCCAGTGTAGCATCTATTATCCTGTTATTGTTAAAACAAATATACAGTGGATATAAAAAAGTCTACACACCCCTGTTCAAATGCCAGGTTTTTGTGATGTAAAAAAAAATGACAGCAAGACAAATAATTTGACAACTTTTTCCACCTTTAATGTGACCTATAAACTGTACAATGCAATTGAAAAACAAACAGAAATCTTTCAGGGAGGTGAAGTAAAAATAAACAACTGAGATAATGTGGTTGCATAAGTGTGCATACCCTTTTATAACTGGGGGTGTGGCCGAGTTCAGATTTAACCAATTACATTCAAACCCATGTTAAATTGGAGTCAGCACATACCTGTCACCAATTAAAGTGCCTCTGATCAACCCCAAATAAAGTTCAGCTGTTCTAGTAGGCTTGTCCTGACATTTTTGTAGCCACATCTTCCAGCACAAGCCATGGTCCACAGAGAGCTACCAGAGCATTAGTCAGGTGAAGGCTACAAAAGAATTTCCAAGGTATTAAATATACCATGGAACACAGTGGAGACTGTCATCAACAAATGGAGAAAACATGGCACAACAGTGACATTACCAAGAACAGGACGTCCATCCAAAATTGATGATAAGACAAGAAGAAAACTGGTTAGGGAGGCTGCCAAGAGGCCGACAGCAATACTGAAGGAACTGCAAGAATTTATGGCAAGTACTGGCTGTGCAGTACATGTGACAACAATCTCCCATCTTCTTCATATGTCTGGGCTTTGGGGTAGGGTGGCAAGACAAAAGCCTTATCTTTCAAAGAAAAACATCCAAGCCTGGCTTAATTTTGCAAAAAGACATCTGAAATCTCCCAAATGCATGTGGGAAAATGTGTTATGGTTTGATGAAATCAAGGCTGAACTTTTTGGACATAATTCCAAAAGGTATATTTGGCACAAAAACAACACTGCTCATCACCAAAAGAACACCATACCTACAGTGAAGCATGGTGGTGGCAGCATCATGCTTTGGGGCTGTTTTTCTTCAGCTAGAACTGGGGCCTTACTCAGGGTGGAAAGAATTATGAACAGTTCCAGTCAATGTTGGCACAAAACCTTCGGCCTTCTGTTTGAAAGCTGAAGATGAAGAGGAACTTCATCTTTCAGCACAACAATGACCCAAAGCACACATCAAAATCAACAAAAGAATGGCTTCACCGGAATAAGATTAAAGCTTTGGAATGGCCCAGCCAGAGTCCAGACCTGAATCCCATTGGACATCTGTGGGGTGATCTGAAGAGGGCTGTGCACAGGAGATGCCCTTGCAATCTGTCAGATTTGGAGCAGTTTTGCAAAGAAGGGTGGGCAAATATTGCCACATCAAGATGTTCCACGCTGATAGGCTCCTACCCAAAAAGAGTGCTGTTATAAAAGCCAAAGGTGCTGCAACGAAGTATTAGTTTAAGGGTGTGCATATTTATGCAACAAGGTTGTTAAGTTTTTTATTTGATATTTTTCCCCTTTAAAGGTTTCAGTTTGTTTTTCAGTTGCATTGTACAGGTTATAGGTCAAATTAAAGGTGGAAAAAGTTGTGAAATTATTTGTCTTGCTGTCATTTTTTTAAATCATGAAAACCTGGCATTTGAACAGGGGTGTATAGACTTTTTATATCCACTGTACTGCCATTTTGTGCTATTAAGTAAGTAAAGTAAAATTGTGTTTATATAGCACCTCTCAAGACAAATATCACAATGACCTTCACACCATAACAGCAAAGCAAAACAGGGAAAAAACAAAAACAAAAGCAAGTCTAAAAAGGTGAGTTTTTAAGCTGTTTTTAAAAAGACACCACTGAATCTACAGCTCTCAAGCTCAAAGGGAGAGAGTTCCAGAGTTGGGGAGCCACTATTGCAAATGCTCAGTCTCCTTTAGTTTTCAGCCTTGTATGATTTAAAACCAGTAGGCCCTGATCACATGACCTCAGAGACCTCCTTCCCTGATAGGGATGTATGAATGTAAGAGTTCACGGATTTAAGCTGGTGCTTGTCGATGAAGAGCTCTAAAAATCGTAACCAGAAACTTAAACTGGACTCTGAATTTAATTGGAGCCAGTGCAGCTGGATCAGCAACGGTGTGACATGAGAGTACTTGGAAGACTTTATCAGAAGCCTCACAGCAGCATTCTGAACAACCTGGAGACACTCCAAGGGATTTTTTGCTAAGACAAGTAAACAATGTGTTACAGTAATCCAAAAATGATTAAATAAATGCATTAATAACAATCTCAAGTTCAGAGCATGACACAATGTATCTTAACTTAGCAATATTCCTTAAATTATAAAAATGAGAGTGAACCAGAGTCAAAGGTTACCCCAAGTTTCCTAATTGTAAGATTTAGCAAATGTGGCAAGGGGGCCAAGAGTTTCCATTATCCTAGGCATAAATCTGTCAGGGGCAGAAACAAGGACTTCAGTTTTTTCTTCATTATCAGCCATCCATCTTTTGATAGAATCTAAGCATATAATCAGCTCACAATGCCTTAGAAACATGTTCAGGTTTTAAAGAGATACAACTGAACATCATCAGCATACCATTGATAAGATATCCCCTCAAAGGTGCTCAGGATATGCTGTAAAGGGAACAAATGTAACAAAAACCTCAAGGGCTCTAAAATAGAACCTTGTGGCATACCACAGGCAAGAGAAGCAAAAGAGGACCTGTATCCAGAAACAACCACAGGAAAGTATCGTTCAGATATATATGAGGTGAATCACCCCAAAGCAGACCCAGATACACCCACCCAATGCCTCAGCCTATCAAGAAAAATATGATGGTCAACAGTATCAAAAACAGAAGTAAGGTCCAGCATCAGCAAAAGAACATTCTCGTGCATCACTTCATATCATGTCACTGTAAACTAGAGAAGAGCTGTTTCTGCGGAATGAACTCTACAAAAACCAGACTGAAATATATCAAGGATACTGCATTTGTCTAGGATGGCTGTAAGATGTTTAGCTACAACCTTTTCTAAGATTGTGGAAAAAAATAGTAATTTTAAAATTGGTCGGTAACTGTTGAAAATATACGGGTCAAGCTTGGATTTTGTGTAAGTGGGTAAATGACAGCATTCTTAAAATAAGCATTCTCTCTCTCACCTAGAGCAGGCAGGGAACACTGTGAGGGTCATGTTCTTTGACTTCTCCAGTGCTTTCAACACCATCCAGCCTGCACTACTGAGAGGGAAGATGGAGGGAGCCAGAGTGGACAAGCAGCTGACGGCATGGACCATCGACTACCTCACCAACAGACCACAGTATGTGAGGTGCCATGACTGTGTGTCTGATGTAGTAGTCTGCAGCACGGGGGCGCCACAGGGCACTGTCCTCTCACCCTTCCTGTTCAGTCTGTACACCTCAGATTTCAGGTACAATTCAGACCATTGCCACCTACAGAAGTTCTCAGATGATACGGCCATCATCGGATGCGTATCAGATGGGAACGACCAGGAATACAGGGGGGTCATCAGTGACTTTGTCGGCTGGTGTGAGAACAACGCACTCCAAATCAACGCCAGCAAGACGAAGGAGATGATCATAGACTTCAGGAGGAAGCCACCCCCTACAGCACTGGTGAACATCCAGGGAAAGGACATTGAGACAGTGGTCTCCTACAAGTACCTGGGTGTTCATCTCAATAACAAGCTGGACTGGAGTACAAACACAGACGTCCTGTATAAGAAGGGCCAGAGTCGACTCCACCTGCTGAGGAGACTGAGGTCCTTTGGTGTCTGCAGGACTCTGTTAAAGACTTTTTATGACTCAGTGGTAGCATCTGCCCTTTTCTACGCAGTGGCCTGCTGGGGGGGTGGATGCACCGAAAGGGAAAGGAGCAGGATCGACAAACTGGTGCGGAGGTCTAGCTCTGTGTTGGGATGTCCTCTGGAGTCTGTGATGGTGATGGGTGAGAGGAGGATGTTAGCAAAGCTGACATCCATCATGGACAACCCCCATCACCCTCTGCATGAGACCGTGGGTGAACTGAGCAGCTCCTTCAGTCAGAGACTGAAACATCCTCGCTGCAGGAAGGAGCGCTTTCGCAGCTCATTCATCCCAACAGTAGTTAGACTGTATAACACATCATAATGTCTTGAGTCACTTGGACACTTTACCTACACTGCCATCACTTTATCCATACAGTCAGATACATTTTATTTATTACACTCACCCATATAATGCATACCGTGTATGCTGTGTACCTTACCGGCTACAAATGTATATAATATTTTGATATCTTTATATAGTGTTTGACGTGTGTGTATATGTAAATATATATATATATATATATATATATATATATATATATATATATATATATATATATATTTATTTATGTATATAGTGCTTATGTATATGTGTATAGTTTTTTGCTATTTTATTTTATTCTATTGAATTTTAGTTTTAGTTTTTAGTTTAGTTATTTGTTCTTACTCATCCTTTTCATTTTTTTTCTCTGTATTGAGCTGCTGTAATGCACAAATTTCCCCGTCGTGGGATCATTAAAGTTTTATCTTATCTTATCTTATCTTATAAGCAGGGACTTGACCAGAGACCAGTGAAGTGTTAATTATATTGATCACACAAAGACTGATATGCCAAAACATTTTTGAACAGAGGTGCAGGTAAAATGTCAAGAGAACAGGAAGATGCTTTCATTGAGTCCACCAATTTTTCCAGCTTAGGTAAAGAAACAGGTGAAAAACTTTCTATAGTAACAGGCCAAGCTGGAGCAGGAACGGATAACCTGATGGAGAAATATTAGTTCTTATATTACTGATTGCTATTGTGGTTGTACTGTGTGAATCTATGTAGAAATCTTTTTATAATAGTCTACTATTTGGACCTTTTGCCTTCATTCACGCTGGGCAGAGGACGGACTGAAGAGAATAATCACTTCTTATCTGAAAATGTACAGCACATGGGTATGGATGTGGATGAATCTACCCACCCACTTAATCCCCAGAAATGGTGAATTTCTCATTTATTCTGTGTTCTTACATCATTTTCAATGTTTCCAGTTCAGTCAAAGGTGATTTTGCCACTCTTAATTATGTCTATGTGAAAGAAATGGATTTAGAGTTTTTTGCAAAAAAGAAACCTCTGGATTTGTTGGTTTTGCCACAAAACAAAATATTTGTTAAAAAAATGTGGGTAAATTACTATATTTAAATTTTTGAAAAAAAAAGCAGTATGTTCTCTCAATAATAACCTCACCATTAACTTTAAGATTAAATTGCTGAACTTTACCATAAGAGCCAGATTTAAAAAAAAAACAAAAAAAAACGCTCTTTTAAAGGAAGTGTGCAGGTGGATTTAAAGAGTTTTGCACCTGAACTCTTTGTTTTATTTCATTTACACCTATGCATTAAAGAGCACTATTTATGTGTAAAACCTGTGTCAATGTGTATATGTATATGTTGTTTATGAGTTGTGGTGAGGCAGTAATGGTGCCAGTTGTTCACTTCAGACAAGACTCCTTTTGTGAGTCACTAAAGTTGGAACCTCCTCTCAAACCTAACTAGATGTTTAGGATCTCTATTGAAATTGATTTTGCACTGGTCCTGAGTAGAGGCACTACATTAATCTCTGGCTCGCTTTCCTTCAGTGTGTCATTTGTCCTGTCTCTTCTGCTCTCTTCATTTTCACCTCACTATCTCAGCAGACGGCTGTGTCTCCCTGAGCCTGGTTCTCTTAGAGGTTTCTTCCTGCTAAAAGGGAGTTTTTGCTTTCCATGTTTTTCATTTGAAGGGATGTTTCTATTAGTTTTTATGGTTCATATTGTTCTCTTTATGTATTCTTTACTTCCAAGTGGTTTTTGACTTTAGTTTTCCCTGTGTTCTGTCCTGTAGTGTTCCCCCTCTGTGTGGAGTTTCCTGTGTCCGTTTTCCTCAGTGTGTCCATCTCCCCATGTTGTGTCTGGTCTGTGTTCTCTGTTTCCTCGTCACACTTCCTGGTTTATTTGTGCCAATCTCCTGTTCAGTGTGTGTTGTCTCACCACCAGATGTGACAGTGCCTGTTCCTGTGTCACCAGTGTTCCTTAGTTATTATTTCCCAGTTTTGATTTTCCTAGTTTCTGTTCCCCTGGCTTTGTGAGTTTATGTTCAGCCATAATGAAAGTTCACCCTTTGTTAAGTCACGCCACCTACATCTGAGTCCTGCTATTGGGTCCTCACCATTTCACACACCACACAGTCTACTCCCACACACCATGACATCCTGTCTATTTCTTCATCTCTGTCATTCTGCCACCAAGTCTCCTTGTCCTCTTTCCTCTGTCCAGGATATATAAAACACCTTCGTGGAAGTTTCCCTCAGCACTTCACACACACAATATCACACAACCTTCCTTTCCTCCATATCAGCCAGCTCTCTCTCCCTTTAGTCATACTCCCTACATTTAAAGTCCCTGCTCTCACCTCCACACTCTTGCCTTTCCTTCTCTTTTTACCAACTAACATGCCTTACCCCTCACCTCTTCCTTTGTCTACAGCACAGTTTCCATGGCACAGTGTTGGCAACAGCTCTAGATGTGGTTGTTGTTAACCTGGGCCTTGACTAATCCAACATGGATTAATCAAGGCCATCTAGCAGTGGAACAAAAAGGTAGCCAACTGGCAAAGCAATTTAAACTAGGGATGTGCAGATCCGATATTCAGTATCGGTCCGATCCTGGCCTAAATTACTGGATCGGATATCGGAAAGAAATAAAAAATCCAATCCGACCCAACCCACATTAGCTGTATTGCAGTTCTCTGTCCTCGTCTTCTTCTTGTGGGTCTGCGGTTGACCAAACCAGCTTAGAGCTGCATTACCGCCACCTATTGGAATGGAGTGGGGATCAGGAGTTAGAAAAAAACCCCTTCTCAGATTCTATAAAGTTCTCCGTCGCTGCGATGGATTCCCTTTGACACTGAGCGATCATCGCTGACATGTTTTTCCGCCTCCACCGCTCTCTGCTGTGTTTGTGTGTTGTGCTTGCTGTGCTGTTAATTTCAGCTGTCACAGGTGAGGATGACTCAGAGTACAGACAGTGGACTCAGGACTTTGTGGACTGGTGCCAGCGGAACCACCTCCTGATCAACGCCGCTAAAACCAAGGAGCTGGTGGTGGATTTCCGCAGGCGCAGACCCACCACACGGACACCGGTGAACATCCAGGGAGTGGACATTGAGATAGTGGACTCTTATAAGTACCTGGGTGTTCACCTAAACAATAAACTGGACTGGACTCATAACACTGATGCGCTCTACAGGAAGGGTCAGAGCAGACTCTACCTGCTGAGAAGGCTGAGGTCTTTTGGAGTGCAGGGGACACTCCTGAAGACCTTCTATGACTCTGTGGTGGCATCAGCCATCTTCTATGCAGCAGTATGTTGGAGCAGCAGCTTGTCTACAGCTGAGAGGAAGAGGATAGACAAGCTCATCAGGAAAGCCAGCTCTGTCCTAGGATGTCCTCTCGACTCAGTGCAGGTGGTGGGAGACAGAAGGACTCTGACCAAAATAACATCACTGATGGACAAGGTCTCCCATCCCATGCATGAAACTGTTGCTGAGCTGGAGAGCTCCTTCAGTGACAGACTGCTGCATCCTAAATGCACAAAGGAGCGTTACCGTAGATCCTTCCTCCCAGCAGCTGTAAGACTTTATAATCATCACTGCTCCCAACAAAAACCACAATAACCTACACAATGTAGGATAATATATAATATACTGTAAATAGTCCGGCCTGTTAAGGTTCAACACACAGGCACATCATGTACATTGTATATAGTGTTATTAGTATTAGTAGTATTAAGGTTAATATTGTTTGTTGATTTTATATATATTCTTTTCTTAATAGTGTGAATTATTATATCTTTATTTATATTTATAATAACTGCGGCTGCTGTTACACCCAAATTTCCCCTCTGTGGGACAATAAAGGCTGTTTCTTCTTCTTCTTCTTTATTTTTTTCTCTACTTCAGCTCTCCGGACCTACTGCTAACGAGCGCAGCTATTAGCACTGGTGACCGTCCGGTACCGGTGTTTCATCGAGTCGCGTTTCCCCATCAGATACTGTTTCCCCACCGTCTCCTCGCCGCTCCACGCTGCCCAAGCACCGCCCACGCGGCAAAAAGCGGTATCTGATGGCTGTCATTCGTTACCAGTTACCGTTCACCCAGTTTATTATAGGGGGAACGGTATCTAATGGGTGACATAAAGCAATCACATACCGTTCCCCCGGTAATAAACTGGGGGAACGGTAACTGATGACCCAATGACCGCCATCAGATACCACTTTATGGCGCGTGGGCGGCGAGGAGACGGTAGGGAAACAGTATCTGATGGGGAAACGCGACTCGACGGAACACCGGAAGGACCCCTTCCCCGTCAAAATATTTTTGATACTTTAATCCCTGATTAGTGACTAAATATAGACCTGAAGTAGCAACGTATTTAGGTAAATGCTTGTGAATATAAAGCATTACAGGATTACGCTCACGCAGCCCCCAGTTTTTCAACATAAACACTGATAGCACAACAACAGCAGTCAGCTGTTTTATGTGCAGTCTGTCTGCACAAGCACAAAGAGGCGGAGCCGGTGAGCTCAGATGGAGTGGACGAAATGTTTTTCTAGCGTCCAGATCAGTGTTAATTTTGTTGACGAAATATTTTCGTTATAGTTTTCGTAGACAAACCTTTTTTTCATGACGATAACGAGACGATAACTAAATAAAAACTATCTAAAATGATGAAAACGATAACAAAATTAATTGACATTTTCGTCAACGAATGAAAACGAGACGAAAATGCTTGGCGGGGACGAAATCAAATCAGAACTTATTTAATTTTGTGAAAGGGCGGGACAAGTGAGGAAAGCATCCAATCAAAACTGAGTAAATTTTGTGACAGGGCGGGACAAGTTAGGAAAACATCCAATCAAACGCACAGATGCACAAATTTGCTCTAAACCTGGGAAGACCAAACTAGCCTGTGATTGGTCGTTACTTCCGATAGAACTAAGTTATGTAAACAATGTCAGCAGGGAGAAAGAAGAGCCGATGTATGGACACATTTGTCCTTTGACGTTGTGACAAGCAAAACGATGTGTAAACCATGTGGGGCGACTATCTCGGGTTAAAACATGACAATTTTTAAACGACATCTGCAAACCAGTCACCCAGATCTCCATGCAAAGGTCAGCATTTTAATGTCATGCAGGGTAAAGTGTTTTTCCCAGTTTGTGTTTAGAGAAAATCTCCACACCGCGGTGGATTAGCCTTTATAATCTTAGTCCTGAACACTGCCCTGTACCTTTCAGAGCGTCCTGCTGTAAAATGTTCGTATTATCTCAGTAAGGTGGTGTTAATGACCAGGTGTGCAGGTGAAACACTGTTAATATTATTAATAATATTGCATAACTTTTAAAAAATGTTTAATTTTGTGTAAGTGTGTATAATGACTAATTCAAGGGAACTGAAGAAAAAGCATTTACATTTTACACCCTTTATATTTTAGTCCACTAAATCGACTGTAGATTTAGTCGACTATATTCTTATGATAATTCTTCGACTAAAACTAAAACTATTCAGATGACTAAATTATGACTAAAACTAAATTACATTTTCGTCAAAAGACTATGACTAAAACTAAGTCAAAATTTGCTGTCAAAATTAACACTGGTTCAGATGAAGCCTTTCTCCCTGTAACCTCCATTAAACCTTTACTGGGAAACAGCTGGAGGTCCTTCATCAACCACCTGATCAGTAAGTGACGGAAAAGAGAACTTTGTAGCTGCTCCATCCACCCTGTTTGTTTCACACAGAGAAAAACTGCAGTACAGAAGTTAAAATATGCAGATGAACTGTTAATACGAAAAAAGTATTTCTTGTAACCCAGTTACTCGGGTAATCAATGGAATAATTGATAGAATACTTGATTGTTAAAATAATCAATAGTTGCAGCCCTAATGAAATTTGCAACATACCATAAGCCAATACATCACCTTCTTACATAGGAGCAGCAGCATTCAGGTGATAGAGCGATTAGTAAAGTTTATTCACATAGCGCTTTACACAGACAAAAAGTCACAAAGTGCTGTACAATAATTAAAACACAATATCAAAAAAAACCCCAGATAAAACACCATGTTAAAAACATATTAACATTCCCATATTAAAAGAAAAAGAATAAAAATAAAGTCAACAGAAAGCCTGGTTAAACAACGGTTTTCAACTGTTTAAGACTCCACAGAGTCAGCTAAATGGAGTTGGAGTGGTAAACAGTTCCAGAGCTTTGGTGCCACTGCCTGAAAAGCTCTGCCCCTCCCTGGCTCTTAGTTTTGTACGTGGGACAACTAAAAGATGTGCCATCCCTAGTTGTGATGGCCTTTTCTTGAATAGTGAGTTTGGATGGAGGAATTCTTGCACTAGAGAGGGTAGCTGAAACTTCCATCCTGATTTGCTCTGCTTCAGGTTGTGATAGTTTTATTTCTTATTGCTGTTTCTGTGGCCATGATGAGATCCACTATGGGCAGCTGTTGTGGGGATATGGCAAAATTGAGCCCTTTGGCTAGCATATTTTCTTCTGGTCTAGTGAGGACCGGTCTGATAGGTTTTTCACCCACTTCTCCTGGTTGTCATTGATTATGGTGTCTTCCTTTCACGTCTCATTCGAATTGCTTGAATGAGACGTGAAAGGTAATGTTACTGTAGAGATGCATGGCTGTATGTGTAGTGCTGCCCTTTTTCCTTTCTCCTCCTTTCTCATCCACCCTCCCCTCTCTAGGACTCAGGTGTCCCTCATTTCCCCAGTCTGCACCTGGGGTCACTCAACAATTAGGCCCTGAAATTATAAAAGCCAGTGTGTGCAGAACCCAGGGGAGGGAATGGTGAGATGAGAGCACCAGTAATGACTGAGAGCAGTGTGGACTAGTGATGTGTCTGTATACTCTCTAAGGTGTGCAGACACATTTGTCCCAGTTTTTCCTCTTTTGTTGCTCCCCATGTTACCCCAGACCTCAATGTGGGTATGTAACAGGTAACATTTTTTCTGAAAAATGTGCTGAACATACTTTAAACCAGAATGATAAAGATCTCAACATTTTCTTGCCATCTAAAGCTCTTTCAGACCACTATGGCTCACTTTATGTAAAATATCACAGACTGAGTCTAACATCTGTGGCCAAGGGAATCACACAGCACATTAAAAATGTCACAACACATTCTGCTCACCAGATTATACTCACTGAAACTTCATCCTCCTCTCCAAAATAAAATTTAAACTGATGCAACACCATGGTGATCCAGTGATTATCACTCACTGATGCATGACTTCTAACCTGGAGGTTTTGACCAGGATGTGTCCTTAAATGCAAATGTAGGACTGTGTTCTTGCATTTGCACAATATTTTTAAAATTAGAAAGATCGTGTCTCAGAGTGATGCTGAAAAGCTAATTCATGCATTTATTACTTCTAGGCTGGATTATTGTAAGTCTTTATCAAGATGTCCTAAAAGCTCCTTGTCACGGTGCGTAGAATAAATGCACAGAGGGAATGAGGGGTCAGTGGAAACAGCTGAACAAACAGGTGAACAAAATGACACTAACAAGACTCAGGGAAGTAAAACAAAATGCACAGGACAAAAGGACTGTCAAAATAAAGCAGGAAGTAACCAAACATTGTACACGCACACTTGACACATGAGGAGACTGGCACACAGAGGGAATCCAAATGTGACTAAACAGAACCCAACTACAACACATAGGCTGACGCAAGATGGGGAAACAACTAAACAGGGAAGACACAGACACCTGAAACACAAACAACGAAGACTTGACATGGAAGGAATAACAGACACCAGCATGCAAGAACACAGGGAGACAGATACACAGAGGAGCACAGACACAGGAGCACAAGGAAGATGAGAACACAGTGTTACACCCCAGTCTAGGGGTAAGGAGTGCAACACAAGGCTTGGATGGGTGACCCAGCCCCCAAAACTACAAACACAAACTCCATGTATAAGGTCAAGCCAGTTTATTTACTACCTTTTACCCAGGCACTAGGTAAAAGGATGCCAAACAGGAAATTTAAAAAAAACTAGAAAATAAACAGAAGCTTGGGCTCCGGGATGAGCCATGGCCGAAATAACAAACAAAACATCTTGTTCCCCAAGAAAGTGCTACCTAAACCCTACAAAAACAAACAAAAGACAATCACTAACCCTAACTCCCTAGCACCAAAACAGGAGAAAACAGTGCAAAGAAAATGGCAGCTCACCCCTTCTGCTTCACAAATCAAAAGAAAGTATTTACACATGGAAAACACAGGTTTTGAAGACTGAGGCCAGGACGGCCACACACTCTGCTGCTGCCCCTCAGGTAGCTCTCATCAACTGCCTTTTAAGCTGTCAGCTGGCGTTAAGGTCCAACCAGCAGTCGCCACGTTGTAAGCTGACCCTCCAGTGTCAGCCAATCATGAGAGGGGGGGGGTAGTGTTGTAGTCAAGACCACCTAACCCGAGACCAAGACAAGACCAAGACTTTTAGGGTCCGAGACCAGTCGAGACCAAGACCGAGGGGGGGCGAGACCGAGACAAGACCAAGACCAGTGCCTGACACTACATGACACAATAAAATGTGAAACATGATCAAAATCACTTCTCAAATTGATTTGAAAGATCCGCATTCCCATAAAATCATCCTGATATTAAACACTCACAGCTCAAATAAATATAACCATCTTTATTTAATACTCCTGGGTGACTTCCATCATTTATCACAGAATGTAAAACAATTATTCATAGTTCATCACAATAGTCTTAACTTTTCTCTGCCTTTCATAAACTATGCATAAAGTTGTGTTGTTTTTAAACCAACAACCTTTGTAAAAATGGGTGCTTTTTCAAAACCACATAGCTAAATGTGTAAAACTGAAAAAATGGCAAACACTCATCAACAGTAGGAACTAAAGCCTTTAATCTTATACAGATTAAAGCTGCAGGATGTAACTTTTATAAAAAATCTGGTTTTTACATATTTGTTAAAACTGTCACCATGTCAGACAGTATGAGACCGATAATCTACGAAAAATATGGAGCTCCTCCACCTCCTCCCTGAACCGCTCCCAGTCAAAAACAACCAGTCAGAGCCAGGAGGAGGGTCTTAGCACTGTCAATCACTCCTGGTGTATGCTGCTCAATGTAGTTGTGTGCGACACTTCAAGATTTGGTATCGATCCTATGCCAAGTAAACACAGGGCCATTATCACCAATACTGATACCAATACTTTTTAATAATTATGAAGAATTTCCATGAAGTTTAACTGGTTTGAGATTTTTTTCCTTTGGATCATTAATTAGTTAAAACCCAGGATAGAATTGGGCAAAGTTTATATGTAAGTAGAAAATACTTTATCAAAATAAAAGTTATTGTTCTGAAACAATAGAACAAAACAATTTTCCCCATACATTGATGTCTGGATTTTTTTTTCATAAATTAAGTGTACAAAATCACTCAAGAACAAATGCAAACTTTTTTCCAGGTAGATTTTTCAGAAAGTATAATAAAAAAATTTAATAAAAAATGTCCCTTCATTCACTAATTTTCTACAAATTTACATTTATCCATCCATCCATCCATTCGCTTCCGCACATCCTGTTAAGGGTCGCGGGGGGGCTGGAGCCTATCCCAGCTGTCATAGGGCGAGAGGCAGGGTACACCCTGAACAGGTCGCCAGCCTGTTGCAGGGCCAACACAGAGGGACAAACGACCTTTCACACTCACATTCATGCTCTCATTCACACCTATGGGCAATTTAGATTAGCCAATTAACCTAACCCCAGTAAGTGCATGTCATTGGAATGTGGGAGGAAACCGGAGTACCCGGAGGAAACCCACACAAGCACGGGAAGAACATGCAAACTCCACACAGAGAGAGGGAGAGGCCTGGGCCAAGGTGGAATCGAACCCAGGCCTTCCAGATGGTATTCTAACTGTGAGGCAGCAGTGCTAACCACTGCACCACCGTGCAATTTAAATTTTAAAATTTACATTTAAATTTGATTTAAATGTTTCATAGCAAAATCCTTTTTTTTTCCCAAATAAAATATGTTATGCATCACATGACAGTATAACAAAACACTGTGGGGAGGGGAGGAGCAAAGTGCTCTGTGCTGTGACAGGAGCCACACTTAGACAGTCAGCTCGCATCTTTGATGAAACCGCAGCACTGCATACAGGAGAGAAACTGAAGCCAAAGTATCGATCTCATCACACTGATATTGATCAATACCAATACCAATGTTGGCATCCATATTATCGATATCAGGATCAATCTGCCCACCACTAGCTCAATGTACTAATGGCGGAGAAACAACTTACTTACTTCTCTGCTGTTACCATTGGTGGTGGCCATGGTAACTTCAGGGTTCTAGCAAGAAATATTTCTCACCCCAGCGCTAACGCAAATGCTAATTAGTAAGCTAATGCTAACCACCAAATGCCGCTCCCACTTGTTAATTGAGTGATGGGGCCTAAGACATAACCAGAAAGCAGTAATCAGTTTTTTTGGACATGTAGTTACATTTCTCAAGGTGCATGTCAGGTTTGCTTCAGAGAGGATTTTCAGTTATACACAAAGGATCAATGCAGAACTCTAAATCAGGCCTTATTAGATTGATAGAATGATCATTTTTGCATATAATCCAGAAAAGTTACATTTATACATCAAGTAGTTAATGTGTCCCAGAGTGCCGTTTCCTTCCACTGTGTTTGCAGAAATCACATAAAAAAATACACAACAAAAACATAATCCAGATTCCTCAGCTGCTAATAGCATTTCCTACATTTGAATATCAGCCACCATATTGTGAGCATAAACTATCACGTTTTTAATGCAACAATAGGAAGTGACATCATCTTGCTGGGAACTGTAATATTTTATTCTTGAAGGCCTCTCATAGCTCTACTGGTGCTGAAAACTAATGTTTGACTATGGCTTTCTGAATACAAGTAGGGCTGCAACTATCAGTTATTTTAGTAATCAAGTATTTAATTGATTACTCCGTCAGTTAATCAAGTAATTGGATAAGAAATAATTTTTCATTTTAACAATTCATCAGCATATTTTAACTTCCGTACTGCAGATGTTTCTCTGTGTGAAACAAACAGGGTGGATGGAGCAGCTACAAAGTTCTCTGTTCTTCATGTTGCTGATCAGGTGGTTGATAAAAACATTTTGACGGATCCCCTCTGTACTGATGGTGGTGGAGGGGGCACCGAACGATTGCTAGTGCTAATGGCAGCCCCCCTTTCCCCAGTACACTGTGGTTATAGATCTGTTCTGGTGGCTACAGCTGACGTAAAGAAAAAAATAACAGCTGACATCCTCTGCACAACACTCGCGCACATTCAAACATGCGCACTCACAGCACAGAGAAGTGGGGGCGTGAAAAAACATCTCAGCGATCCACTCGTGTTAAAGGGTTGTTTTTGTTTTTTTTGGAAATGCTCCGCTTACACGGAGACACCTGAGCTGCAGAGCTGAAACCAAACATCAAAGAAACAAATTTGTGTCGAGGATTTTTAATAATCGAATTGCGTTATTCCAAGAATCGTTGCAGCCCTAAAACTTGCATTAAATTTTTAGTTTGTGTATCAAAATACATGAAGGTTGGTATTTACCTTTCATGCTGGGATTTTTTTGTTGAATCGGAAGCCTGAAATTTTCCTTTGATCTTCATTTTCCCTCTTACTTCTCTTCGTGTTCATGCGGTTATTTCGATTTATGCAGCACACGCGTGACCATAGTGAGATCAAACATACACATTGTGAATGAAACTGTCCGTGCTCTGTGGGAGATTGCAAACTGCGGTGAAATGATACATGCGTAAGCAGCGATAATAGCAGCGACCTAGCCGGGGCGGAGTCTGTGAGGTGCGCTCCTTTGAGAGGCAGAGGAGCGCAATCTTTGTGGGATTTGAATCAGTACGATTTGCATCCAATAAAAGCAAAGATGTTAACAAATAAATTGGACAGTATTCTGGCAATTTAGTGATATTTCCACAGCTGTGGTCTTGACTGGTCTTGAAATAAAATCCCGAGTCCGCAAGGTCCGAGTCCATGACAAGACCGAGACCAAATGCGGTCGAGTCCATGACAAGACCGAGACCATCAAAAAGCGGTCTCGAGACCAAGACCGATCTCGAGTACTACAACACTAGGGGGGGGGGGGGTCTGCAGGAACTCCCAGCCCCTTAAAGAGACAAAAACAACAGACACTGAAACAACAGCCAGGACCGGGGCACTGCAGAAGAGAGCCTTAGCGGACTGAAAGGTTGTTAACATGTTGGTGAGCAGACAAAAGGTTTTAACATGCTGGTTAGACTAGTGAGGGGCAAAACTACATCAGCGAAGTTTTTATAAAAACCACGATAGTAGCCAGCCATCCCGAGAAACCGGCAAAGCTCACGCGTAATGCGAGGCATGGGGAAGTCCACGATAGCCTGAATCTTGGCAACGAGGGGGCACACCTGCCCTTGTCCTACCTGCTTCCCTAGATAAGTTACTGTGGCCTTACCAAAGTCACACTTAGCCAGGTTTAAGGTTAAGGATGCTCCCTTCAGCCATTCGAAAATGTGTTGGAGGTCTTAATGTGTTCAGGCCAGGTGCTGTAGTAGGCTACAATAACGCCTAGATACACTTCACAGTTCGTAACACCAGCTAAGACTAGATGCATGAGGCATTGGAACGTGGCAGGAGTGTTCCAGAGACCAAAAGGCATGACCTCGTACTGTAGGAAATAGTCAGGGGTGATGAAAACAGATCTCTGATGCACGAGGCGTTAAAGGGCTATTGGCAGGTTCCCCTAACAAGTCAAGCTTTGTGACAAAGCTTGCAGATCCAACCCTCTCATTCGAGGTAGAGGGTAGGAGTCAGACTTAGTAAAACTCTTCACTTTCTGGAAATCTTGACAGAAACAAGGCATTTTGTTAACTTTCGGCACGAGGAGACATGGAGAACGCCATGCGCTGGAGCTAGGGATAGCTAAGCCGTTTTCTAGCATGTAAGCAACCTCTTGCTGGAACAGTGCACATTTGGTAGGGTTCACTCAGTAACCATGCTGTTTAATTGGAGGATGATTCCCTACATCAATGTCATGTTTAGGACATTAGTGTGAGATGGAGTGTCGTCAAACATAGGAAGATTATTTTTAAATCAAGTGGCACACATCTTGTTGTGCAGATTCATTCAAATGTCTCAGGTGAGATCTAAGATCTTTTAATATCTCAGAGTTTCGGAGGCGGGAGCAAGGCTCAACACAAGTGAAATGCAAGCCATCACTTTCAGGGGTATACTGAGATGGTGGTGCTGGCACAGCAGCAGCCAAGGCTGACAGTGCCGCGGGAGACAACGAAGCATTTTCACCTGCACTGCAAGTGATATAAGATATAAGGCTTCATTATGTTGATGTGGCATACACGAGATTTTTTCCTGCGGTCTGGGGTGCCTACTGTACAACATAATCAGTGTCACTCAGTTTCTCTTTCACTATGTGGGGCCCGCAGAATTTTGCCTGGAGAGAGGATCCACGGATGGGCAGGAGAGTCAGGACTTAATCCCCGACCTGGGAATGTCTCTGTACAGACTTTTTATTAAAACTTTTTTCATCTTTCCCTGTGATGCAGAGAGAGTACTGTGCACTGTTTTGCATGCTTTATGCAGGTGCTCCTAAAAGCCGGTCGAGATAGATGACTGCCCCTCCCTGAGCCTGGTACTGCTGGAGGTTTATTCCTTTTAAAAGGGAGTCTTTTCTTCCCAGTGTCACTAAGTGCTTGCTCATAGGGGGTCATTTTGATTGTTTGGTTTTCTGTGTAATTATTGTAGGGTCTTACCCTTACAAAATAAATAAATAAAGCACCTTGGGGTGACTTTTTTTGTGGTTTGGTGTTTATATAAATAAAACTGAACTGAATTGAACTAAACATTTAAAATGTTTAAAAGTGAACCTGAGTCTGTTCTAAAAACAAAAATGTAGAATATAATAACGTGTAAATAGAAAACTGCTATAACTTTGACAGAGTCACAAAAGAGCCCGATCAAAGCATGAAGCTTCCACTGATTTTCCTGAAGTCAGGATTGTGTTTGCAAGCGTGGCAGGAAAGTGCAGCAGATGGTTGAAATCAGTACCTGGCGGCTTAGCGGTCTGTGTGCATGTTCTGCTTAGTGTGGCATGTTTTCTGTCTCTGCTGCTGTTCTCTACAAACAAGACAAAAACTGAACAGAGTGGCCATGGACAGAGCAGTGCCATCAGTCAGGTGCTGCTTCATGTTTATAGATGACTGCCAACACCCACATCTCTGTCTTTGTCCTGTTCGACCCTGCTCCTTTTCTGTCTCTTTGTACTTACTGTCCTCCGTCAGTTACGACACACTGTTTAGTATTCTTGTCAGCCACAGTGTTTGGCTTGCAGTCCATCACACACAGGCTGGAGGAGCCAGAGCTGATGATTTATCTTTTCTAACAGGAAAAACAGACAGGACACACAAGCTCACTGTGTCCTCTCCTGTGGTTTCATTTGGAGGACGACATGTTGTGGTCATGTCCAATGTCACATATCAAGATTAAGGGTTTCTACATCATTCCCGTTGGGATCAATGTTTTCTCACAGGTATTAGGAAAGATGAACAAGGGGTGGACCTGACTGAGAAACTGTGGGACACTGCACACCCATGCACCCATTCAACTTGAGCCTGAGACCAGGGAAGTGTTTACTGAGCACAGAATCACGTGAGCAGGAGGCTCATTTTCTCAGACTTCTATACAATCAGACTTCTTTTTACAACTATAGGCATCACCCACCAATGGACATTAGAAAGAATGCAGTCTTTTATTATCACTATTTTTTTCTTTTTTTAAATGCAGGTTTCTGGTGTCAGCAGCTCAATAAAAATCTCCAAAAAAAAAGCAAAAATAAATTAAAACCGCAAGCAGTGATGATCGGGCCCTCGCACCCGTGGCGCACGTCAACCCGTGGCGCAGTCAAAGGTTTTTTGATTGTGATGGTGTACAAGTCTGTAGCAAGTTTATGTCGTTTATGGGAAAATATCTCTTTTGCTCTCCATATAGACCCAATGGAATATTTGGGGGGTGCTCACGGCTCCAGCGTGCAAAATAGGGCATGGGTTTTAGGGTTAATAAAATCCTCTGAATTGCTTGTACAGTGGGTGTATGTGTTTGAGTGCGTAAGGCCCATTTGGAACATCTTTTGTCCAGTATAGTGTGTTCTATGAAGAATTTTATATTGTAAAAGTTGTACTTGGGGTCTTTTAGTCATTTTGAAGATATTTAAACATATTTCTGTCCATAAATTTTGATCCAGGTTAACAGAAAGATCATGCTCCCATTTTGCAATTGGGAGGGAAAATGAATCATCAGTTTTTAGTAATAATTTATATAATTTTGACAACAATTTTGGCGTACAGAGGTTAAGAAATTCTGTTACCCATGTAGGCATTTCTAGATTCAATTTATTAAGGTTAAATCTTCCCTGTAAGATGGACTTAAGTTGTTGATATTCCAGAAATCTACCGTTGCCAATTCTATATTTTGATGTAAGTTCTTGGAATGTAATAAGGTTTCCATCTTGGATAATATGTTCTAACTTATTTATCCCCTTATCATGCCATAATGGAAAATTCAGCATTTTCTTTTTCTGACAAATATCTGGATTGTTCCAGATGGGTGTTAGTGCCCTCCTGATATTGTCGTGGGTTTGTCGGCCCTCTATTTTTAATAAGGGGATATGATTTAATCGTACCAAGTCTGAGAGCCTGGCGGAAAAATTTATGCCTAAATATCTAATAGTTCCTGACTTTAGTGGGGTCCTAGAAGTTCTATGGAAATTACAATTCAGGGGCAAAACTGTTGATTTACTCCAATTGATAGAGTAATCAGATATCGATGAGAACTTATCTATTAGTGTGATAGTCTTCAAAAGAGAAGCTTGTGAATTCCCAGGGAAAAGTAATACATCATCAGCATAAAGGCTAATTTTATGGTCCATATTTTCAGTTTGAATTCCTTTAATATTTGCATTTTGACGAATTGCTGCTGCTAGTGGCTCAATGAAAATGATAAAAAGAGAGGGAGGGAGTGGGCAGCCCTGCCTGGTGCCCCTCTGCAGACTGAAGCTTTGGGAAATGAGATCATTTGTCCTAACACGTGCATTTGCGGAGCTGTGTAGTGTTGTGATCCAGTTTATAAAGGATGAACCAAATCCAAATTTTTGTAGAACTGCTAGTAATAATCTCCAATTTACCCGATCAAATGCCTTTTCTGCATCTAAAGACACAACTGTCGTCTCTAATTTGTTAATAGAACAATAGTCTATTATATTTATCAGTCGACGTGTATTATTAGCTGAGTGCCGACCCTTGATAAAGCCTGTTTGATCTGGATGTACAATAAATGGAGTAATACTTTCTAATCTTTTGGCAAGGGCTTTGCAGATTATTTTAAGATCTACATTAATGCGAGAGATTGGGTGGTAGCTGGATGGGAGTGTGGGGTCTTTGCCTGGTTTAAGAAGCAGGCTGATGTTAGCAGAGTTCATGTTTGGAGATATGTGATCATTCTGAATCTGAGTTACCATTCTGAAAAAAATGGGTGCTAGCTCAGACCAAAATTCTCTATAAAACTCTGCTGGAAAACCATCTGGGCCTGTGGCTTTATTATTTGGGAGATGCTGTACTGCTTCAATAAGTTCAGATAATGAAAGAGGTAAATCCAGAGCTGCAGCCTGTTCGTCATTTAGTTTTGGTAGATTTATATTGTTAAGAAATTCTTCAATTTCAGTATCAGATGGATTAATCTGTGGTGAGTACACTCAAAAAAAGGAATTTAGGTTGTCATTACATTTTTTTTTTTTTATTCAATTTATTTCGAACAATCAATATAAAATAAAAAAAAAAACAACAACGAAAAATAAATAAACGTTTAGGAAAATAAAACATACATATATCCATATATGCATACATACACATATTCACCTATATATCAAATGCAAATCAAACATCAATAAATAAATAAAATAAAATGACATATAACATTAAAAAAATATGTTCTTTTAACAAAATAATTTCATGTTTCAAAGGCAAACGTGATAAAATCATGTCAGATAAGCATGAAATTTAACAACCTAACGTTCATGAAATTCAGTCATGTTGAGATAACATGATTCAATGTAGTCAGATGATCTTCTGCCGAAGACGGAGCAGCGAGATCACGGGAGCTCACACGAGTTGACAACCCATTTGGTGTGCCCGGGAAATTTCCAGCAGCAGTTATCAAGCGAAGAAGGAAGTTGGCAGACTTTTAATCATTTTCCGCAATATTTGGTCGCGTAACATGTTTATGTTAGCTAAAGTGACGATAGTTAGCTGGCAATTATTCGTGTTTCTCCACCATTTGCGCCAACATTTTGCCTGTTCCATGCTTGTATGTGGCACATTATTTTATGTTGTGTAGATTAAATAGGTTAATTTTAGGCACAAACAATGCTTCGTTTTAACTGTGCAGCTCCTGGAGCGATGTCGCTCGCGCTCCATTCATTTTTTCCTATAGAACTTGTGTGATGAGGCCACCATGGCTTAACACAAGTTCCATAGGAAATGAATGGAGAGGGAGCGACGGATTTCCATCATTTGGTCAAAACGACCCTTTAACACGAGTGGATCATCGCTGACAAGTTTTTCCATGCCTCCACAGCTCTGTGCTGTGAGCGTGTGTTGTGCTCGCTGTGCAGAGGTCAGCTGTTATTTTTTCTTTGTCAGCTGAAGCCACCGTTAGCAGCCATCGTTCAGTGCCGGTCTTGTACGAAATTCTGTTCCCATGTGAAAATCTGTTCCCCCTGTGTCGGGAGCATGCACTGCAGCCAGAGAGGCGGATCGAACTGTCTTCAACAAACCTTATTTGGTATTTTCCCCAGTGATTTATGTACAACCTTCCCTATCACCCCTAAAGTGCTCTATATTTCCAGTTATTATCATGAGACCTATACCAAAAGTTTGAATACATGTATAGATGCACCTCTGCTCAGGATGAATTAAATATTTAATGGTTGACAATTTATCTGATCTCTTTCAGAACATCACTTGTCTGTTGTTCATCTGCATGAGTACCGGTGAAGGGAGTCATCGGCCATCAAGTTTTTGATTTCAGTGGTTAACAGTAAGTTTTACCAGATCTGATTTGACTAATTCTAATGTTGGAGTGCTTATAAAGCTAAACCTGCATGTGAAGAAGCCAAAAAAAGCAGAAGTAAATTACTGCCCCAGCTATCCAGCCGGTGAAACAGCAGAGACACTGGAAGAGTTGAGAGTGACGCTCCTTTCAGAAGTAAAAAAGAGAAACAATCATCAGAAGTTGGCAGAAATGATGGACAAGACCTTTGCACTCAGAAGGCAAGAGGTATTTGGAGAGGCCCCCATGATAGCAACAAGGTGGCGAGCTCTCTTCCATGTTTGTGACATAAGTGGATGAATGCATAAAAGAACAAGCCCCACTGCATGCAATGTGTCACAATACATATTGGCAGACTCTGAGAAGTTACTCATACTGATGTGGATTCACTGAAGGCCAGCAACTGTAGCCTAAGGCTACATTCACACTGCAGCCTGAAGTGACCCAAATCTGATTTTTTTTTTTTTTTTTTTTTTGCCTGTATCTTATCTTTTCATGTCAGTCTGAACAACACTGGATTTCACAAAAAAATCGGAATTGAGCATTAAGGCCTGCACTGTGAATGTAGCCTTGTTCTTTCTGACAAAGAAAGTTCATGTATAGATAAATACATGTATTATGCATTTACATTTCTTAAACAGAACTGCTATCTCAAATGTGTACCAAAGGTGACGGTACAGTGCCAAACTAAGTTGTGTCTACCTTTTTGTTTTTTTGTAGGTGAGTGCAGAGTTCAAGAGAATCACAACAATCCATTTGCAGTCAACATTCTTCTCCAGGCTTGATGTTCAATCTGCACACCTAATGAAGGCGTATGCCAAGAAAGGAGGAGTTCAAGGGAGAAGAATCAAGACGATCCTGGCACCCATAACCCAGGTATGATACCAGTGTAAAAGTGACATTACTGAAAACTTGTCTATTGTAGAAATGACTGAGCACCACATCCTTTGTTAAACTAGAAGGATGTAAACTGTTTTGGAGTGGTCTACTTTTCACATATTTCAGGCATAAATATTTCTTAGATGACATCTTCAACTAGGTGTTAAAATAAAATGTTAAAATAATTCATTTTAATCATGGCGTGATGAAAGGAAAACACAAAGTAGTAAAAAGAGTTAAGTAATAGATTCTTAAAGATCTTTTAAACAGACTATCCCTGATCAAACAATCTAAGCTGTATAAAATGTTAGCCACTGATCACTTTTATGTTATGACTTCCTTTGAATTTAGTTAAGTTTCCAAGTGTGTGAACCTACACTGCTGGATTGTTGAAATTGTGTTTTCACTGTTTTCTTCTTTTTCTGATCTGCATATTAAGAATGAAACTATTGAAGTCAGAAGAGAATGCATCCTCAAAGGTCTCTGCATGTACCTGAATGAAGACCCAGAGAAGCTGGTGAAGGAATAACTGGTATGTTAATTTACCTATGTGTTTATGATAGAGATGATCAGAGGTGGAGTTAATTGGGCTTCCTGTGTATTCCTATTAGATTTAAAATTATGTTAAGAGAAGGTCATTAAAACTCTTCTTTTTCTTCTTTCTCTTGGTTAAATTTCCAGTTTCCAATTTATTTATAATGCACATTTAAAAATAACAAAACGTTGACCAGACATTTAAAAAGCTCTTGTTAGAAACTGAGCTATCAGCATCTACTGCTACGTTGCCAGTTTTGGAGGCTTCAGATGGACACTGTTTCTCTCTGGCACCTACAGGTGGCACGAACTCTTATTTTGAAAGGAAACTGACATCAATTAGCACCATACTGTGGCACAATCGCAAACCGCCCCTACATACTAGACATTTACAACCCATTGTTACTCTAAATTGAATCACTTGCTGTTGTTGAGGGTCACTTGAAGAAGGGGGAAGGTACAAGCACCGACTTGTGGGGGCTGGGTGATCGAGTTTTTAAGAAATCTCGATATATTTTCATATGCGATATAAGATGAGACAATATCATTTATATTGATATAGTCATGTTACAATCATACTTGTTTGTCTCTGAAAAACTTCACACTGCCTCACCTCTCTCCCTCACCGCTTCACCCATAAATAATGCAGGAAGCGACAGCATGGCAGTGTTGCCAAATTAGCGAATTTGTCACTAGATTTAGTGGCTTTTCAGACCCCGCTGGTGACTTTTTTTTTTTTAAAAACCAAAAAGCAACTCGCGACCAATGTAGCGACTTTTCTTGGTGATGTCGCCGATTTTTGGAGAGTTTTGGAAACCTTAAATCCTCCGCTGTCGCTGTGTTTTGTGTACATAACAGCCTACTGTGTCCATTTATATGCTTTGGCATCGCCTGGACCCCCAAGAGTCCCTGGCCATACCACAACTAGATAGCATAATTTAGTTTGTACTGTAAGTCATGTGACCTTAATAGCGGAGGTGGGTCTTTTTTGTGTGCATGCATTGTCATGGCATTTACTCCTTCATGGGAACAAGACAGGTTCTGCACATGGAAGATGTTTGGTTTGTATACAGAGTTGCTATGGTGGGCTTTGTACTCGCCCATAAGTATGACTGTTTAGGAATGACAGGCAATGTGGCAGGCCCTCCAAGCAAACTTGCAAATTGAGGGTGGCTGGCCATGGAATACTGGGCCTGTTTGGGATTCAACCTCTGTCCTTGTCTTTCTGACAATAACAAACACACATACCCTACTTTAGCTCCTAGTTTTTCCTGTAATGAGTCAATATACCTTTTCCAAATTGGAAAATCTAACGCTGGACTCACAATTACCACAGACAGGCCTACGGTGGAGCTTAGTTGTTGGAAGTATTTCACCATGACTCAGTCAAATTTTTATGTTAATTGGTTATTTGATTACATGTTTTTTGTTATGAATATGGATTAGGGTAGTGAAAGCTGTTTTACATACTGTAAAGATTGTGTACTGTAAATATGAATGCAGTGCAAATCAATTTAAGAAATCTTTATTCTTTTTTGCAGGATGTCAATGAAGGTGCTCAAACGGCCATAGCAGAGACTGCGTTTGAAATCTTTGTCCTTCAAGCAGAAGGTGCAGAGCCTGGTGATGACCCCATGGATGTTGGGAGTGGAAGTGATGAGTAACTTGGACAGTGTATCTTTTGCTGTAGTGATGTTGCTGGGTCTTGTCTATGCGCTAAGAAAGGCAAGAGAGTTTATTCCTTGCCCATGTAAAAGTAAATCCATTACATTTTTGGAAATAAGATAAGATAGTGTTTATTCGTCACATGCACAGTTATACACAGTACAATGCACAGTGAAATGTATTTTGTACCTGCAACCATATATACACACATATAAATAAGAATAAAAATAAAAATAAGTAATTCACACTATACACTATACTCTATATACTATATACTATACACACTTTTACGTGGAATTAAAGATTATAAATTATAATATTTACATTGTGCAATGATAGTCCAGTTAGGGCTCAGAGTTGAGCAGACGGATGGCTTGTGGGTAAAAACTCTTCTTCAACCTTTCAGTCTTAGCCCTCAGGCAGCGGTAACGCCGGCCTGATGGGAGCAGGGAGAAGAGAGTGTCCGGGGTGGCTGGGCTGTTTTAGGATCTTCATGGCCCTCAGCCTGCTCTGCTTGGTGTAAATGTCCTGCAGGTTGGGGAGGGTGGTTCTGATGGTCCGTTCAGCTGAACGAACCACCCTTTTTAGGGCCATGAAGTCCTGCTTGGTGCAGTTTCCCATCCAGGTGGTGATGCTCCCACGCATGATGCTCTTGATGGTGCAGGTGTAAAAGTTCCTGAGCACCTTGAGTGGGAGCTTGAAGTCTCTCAGCCGCCTGAAGAGGTAGAGACGCTGTCTGGCCTTCTTCACAGTGATGTTTATGTGATGAGTCCAGGACAGGTCCTGTGAGATGGTCACTCCCAGGTATTTGAAAGTGTCCACTCTTTCCACCTCAGCACCACTGATGACAAGTGGATGGTAGTCCCTCTGCTGCTTCCTGCTGAAGTCCACGATCAGTTCCTTCATTTTGCTGACGTTGAGCAGGAGGTGGTTCTCCTGGCACCAGTTCTCCAGGCGGGAGACCTCTCTCCTGTAGGCTGTCTCTTCATTGTGGGAGATCAGTCCCACAACAGCAGTGTCGTCAGCAAACTTGATGACGTTGGACTCTGACGTGGCCTCGCAGTCATGGGTGTACAGTGAGTACAGCAGAGGGCTGAGCACACAGCCTTGGGGGGATCCGGTGTTGAGGGTGAGGGAGGATGAGGTGAGGTGACCCACTCGTACCACCTGTTGTCTGCTGGTCAGGAAGCTGTGAACCCACCTGCACAGGGATGGGCCCAGGCCCAGGTCCAGCAGCTTAGAGACCAGCCCGCAGAGAACTATGGTGTTGAATGCTGAGCTGTAATCTACAAACAGCACTCTCACATAGTTCCCCTTACCACTGTCTATGTGCGAAAGGGTCTTGTGGAGGAGGAAGTTTATGGCGTCGTCTGTGGATCTGTCTGGCCGGTATGCGAACTGTAGTGGGTCCAGGGTGGTGGGCAGTGAGGAGGTGATGAATGTCTTGATGAGTCTCTCAAAACACTTCATCACCACAGAGGTGAGTGCTATGGGCCTGAAGTCATTGGGGCTGCTGGGGTGTGGTTTCTTTGGGACAGGGACTATGATGGACTTTTTAAAGCAGGTGGGAATCTTACACAGTTTCAGTGAGAGGTTGAATATCACTGTAAACACAGGTGCCAGCTGGTCAGCGCAGGTCTTAAGGACACGTCCACTAATACCGTCTGGTCCAGCCGCTTTCCTGGTGTTTACACGTCTAAACGCCCTCCTCACGTCGCGCTCCGTCACAGTGAGTGTCTCCGCCCCTCCGGCCGGGAGCGCAGCGGGCTGTCGACTTCCCGACTCGAAGCGCGCAAAGAAGTTGTTGAGTTCATCAGCCAGAGAAGCATCGGCACTCACCGGGGGTGTGTGTGGTGCTTTGTAGTCCGTGATGGTGCATAGTCCCTGCCACAGTCCCCTGGAGTCAGACTGTTGTAGTTGCTGTTCCAGTCTGCGGCCGTAGCGATGTTTGGCCTCTTTCACAGCTCTGCGGACATTGTATGATGCAACCTTGTAGTCCTCCATGTTCCCAGAGGCGAGGCCAGAGTTGTAGGCAGCGGTGCGGGACCTCAGGGCGTCGCGGACAGGTTTATCCACCCACGGCTTCTGGTTGGGAAAAGTCCTGATGGTCCTCCTAAGTGAAGTGTCATCAACAACTTTCCCAATAAATCCCACAACAGTTTCCGTAAACTCCTCGATGTCTCCGCCCGCGCTGCTGCGAAACATGTCCCAGTCGGTTGAATCCAACGCACCCTGCAGAGCGGCCTCTGTTTGATCAGACCACCGTGTCACTTCTCTCACAGCAGGGGGTTCCTGCCTGAGCTGTTGTTTGTATTTCAGCATGAGAAGGACAGAGGTGTGGTCAGACTTCCCAAAAGGCGGAAGAGGCTTTGCTTTGTAGCCCTCTTTGAATAGAGAGTAGCAGTGGTCTAGGGTCCTCTCTCCTCTGGTGGGGCAGTCTATGTGTTGAGTAAACTCCGGTATTACCTTTTCCAAGTTTGCACTGTTAAAGTCCCCGGCTACGATGAGAGCCGCATCACGCTGGTTAGCCTGATAGGTGGAAAGCCTCATGTAGCTCGGATAGTGCAGTGTTTGTGTCCGCCTGAGGTAGAATATAGACGGCGCTGAAGATGACCGAAGTGAACTCGCGGGGCAGGTAGTGGGGGCGGCATTTCAGGGTTAGGAGCTCCAGGTTAGGCGAACATGATTGTTTCAGAGGGACAACATTCCTACTGTCACACCAGTTGTTATTAATCATTAGGCACACACCTCCTCCTCTTGATTTTCCAGACTCACTCGTTCTGTCCGTGCGATGAACACTGAAGAACTCCGACGGCTGTACGGCGTGGTCCGGTATGAGGGGGGTCAGCCATGTCTCCGTGAGACAGATGATGTTGCAGTCCCTTATGTCCCTCTGAAACTGTATCCTGGCCCTGAGTTCGTCCAGCTTGTTATCCAGTGACTGGACATTAGCCAACAGGATGCTCGGCAGTGGCGTTTGGTGCACTCTGCGCCTCAGCCTCTCTCTTACGCCGGCTCTTTTCCCTCGGGGCCTTGTCCGTGACCTGGGTGCTCCGCGCCATCCTTTGTTTGAGCTGGCCCACTGGAAACGCAGGATCTCCTGGGGCCAAGCCGGGTCGGGAGAAAAAGGTGTCAGAATACAGCCAGAGTGCTGTATTCTGATATTAAAAAGAGTCTGTCTGTCATACGTGATATGACACAGAGCAGGCGGAATTATAAAGTCCAGAATTAAAGCTAAAGCTAATAGATACAAAGAAAGCGTAGGAGCAGGTACGAGGGCTGCTGACCTCACCGGCGCCATCTTGTTCGTTATACAATTGTATTTTTTCTAATTTGTTGTGTATTCTTTCCACCCTTTCAACCAGTACTGTTAAAACACTTAATTTATTAACACTAAAAAACTATTCTTTAAAGTAGCATAATTCAATCATGGAAAGTATTTCCACAAGATTAAATTGCTTTCTTTCAGCATAAAGCAAATTTGTTAGGCTAACTTAATTTCCATGAATTGGATCAAGTTAATTAAGTAGTGTAGGTATACCACTGTAAAATAAGTTGAATTCAACTAAATTTGAATTCATCTGAAACAAGTAAATTCATTTAGTTGGTCCAAAACGTTACAAATTAGTTGGGCTGGCTCTATTAAATTAAATTGGGCCCAACTATAGTAAATAGGTTGAATCAACCTTAATAAAATTAAGTTGAACCAACACAGGTGCTTTAAATTGGAGCAACAGAATTACATAATGCTGAAACAAAGTAAAGTAATCATGTGGAAATCTTTTCCATGATTTTTTTATGTTAATCCAAAGAGTTATTTTTTTGAGTGTATAAGACTTCGTAAAAGTCTTTAAAGGAGTTATTTATTTGTTGTGGGTCATGAGTAATGTTACCAATTGGGTCTTTAATAGAAAAAATAGCTGTTTTTTCTTTATTTAGTTTTAATTGGTTGGCCAGGAATTTTCCAGATTTATTTCACACACACATACACACACACACACACACCCTTAATCACACATTAAGACTTTAAATTCGAGATCATCTGATATTTAAAGAGAAGAATTTACAGCAACCCTGCTTAGTGTTTGAAGCTCCACCAAATCCACAACAATGCCACATTAAAATTCCAGATTAATAATCTTTATCTCCAATGTTTTAGTCCACCAGGCTTCATGCTGCAGGTCAGTTTCCTCTTCCTGTTTCTTTGATGTTTAAAAAATAAAAATCTAACATCGCTGGACTTCCCCAGCATAATGACATTATTGTACTCCTGCAGTCATTTCAATGGAAGAGCTGCACAAACACTTCTGAATAAACACATTTTTTAGAGTTCTTGTTACTAAATGGTGGTTCCTACTAAAGCTGATAATGAATCTGAATGTTTTACATTTTTTGGTTTCATTGTTTGCTAGAAATCAGGAACCTGTGTTTCAAGAGGTTCTACAGTTTGGGGGAGAGTTTGCTTGACTTTTAGACTGTGAAAAAATATTTCAGTTTGCATTGACATCCATTTGCCAAATCCAAATTTGATTTGGATTTGACTAGATTTGCATCTTTTTCAAAGGCTGAATGTAATCACATGACAACTTTGGTTCATGTTTGTTCTGACAACATTTAGGAAAAATTGAGTTTGTAAAAGACAGAGACAAAGCTTCCATCATCATCACTGATGGCCGATCATCTTCAGTATAGACAGAGATTAAACTATAGATTAGACTTTGTGAGCTCACCTGTGCGAGGCCAAACCTGCCCTGCAATGATGCAGTTTTCCACTGGATGACCATCTGACTGCACATGATGTCTCTTTCTCAGTCTCTGAAGTTCAAACCATCAATGTTCATAATCCACAACAAGAGCGCAAGGTCTCCAAAGGTACTCCCATAGAAGCTCGGAATAGTCTTTGAATTAAATACAATAGCTGGCCAGCAATAAAAGAAAATAGAGCTCTATATACACTGCTCAAAAAAATAAAGGGAACACTTAAACAACACAATATAACTCCAAGTACATCAAAATTCTGTGAAATCAAGCGTCAATCAGTGTTGCTTCCTAAGCAACACTGATTGACAATCAATTTCACATGCTGTTGTGCAAATGGAATAAACAGGTGGAAATTATTGGCAATTAGCAAGACACACTCAATAAAGGAGTGGTTCTGCAGGTGGGAACCACAGACCACTTCTTAGTACTTATGCTTTCTGGCTGATGTTTTTGTCACTTTTGAATGTTGGTGGTGCTTTCACACTCGTGGTAGCATGAGACGGACTCTACAACCCACACAAGTGGCTCAGGTAGTGCAGCTCATCCAGGATGGCACATCAATGCGAGCTGTGGCGAGAAGGTTTGCTGTGTCTGTCAGCGTACTGTCCAGAGGCTGGAGGCGCTACCAGGAGACAGGCCAGTACACTAGGAGACGTGGAGAAGGCCGTAGGAGGGCAACAACCCAGCAGCAGGACCGCTACCTCTGCCTTTGTGCAAGGAGGAACAGGAGGAACACTGCCAGAGCCCTGCAAAATGACCTCCAGCAGGCCACAAATGTCCATGTGTCCGCACAAACGGTTAGAAACCGACTCCATGAGGATGGTATGAGGGCCCGACGTCCACAGATGGGGGTTGTGCTCACAGCCCAACACCATGCAGGATTGCTTGGCATTTGCCAGAGAACACCAGGATTGGCAAATTCACCACTGGCACCCTGTGCTCTTCACAGATCAAAACAGGTTCACACTGAGCACATGTGACAGAGTCTGGAGACGCAGTGGAGAGTGATCTGCTGCCTGCAACATCCTTCAGCATGACCGATTTGGCAGTGGGCCAGTAATGGTGTGGGGTGGAATTTCTTTGGAGGGCCACACAGCCCTCCATGTGCTCGCCAGAGGTAGCATGACTGCCATTAGGTACCGAGATGAGATCCTCAGACCCCTTGTGAGACCATATGCTGGTGCGGTTGGCCCTGGGTTCCTCCTAGTGCAGGACAATGCTAGACCTCATGTGGCTGGAGTGTGTCAGCAGTTCCTGCAAGATGAAGGCATTGAAGCTATGGACTGGCCCGCCTGTTCCCCAGACCTGAATCTGATTGAGCACATCTGGGACATTGTGTCTCGCTCCATACACCAGCGTCACATTGCACCACAGACTGTCCAAGAGCTGGCGGATGCTTTAGTCCAGGTCTGGGAGGAGATCCCTCAGGACACCATCAGCCACCTCATCAGGAGCATGCCCAGGCATTGTAGGGAGGTCATACAGGCACGTGGAGGCCACACACATTCAACTTGGTACAGAACAAAGTATTCAATGAGAATATTTCATTCATTCACATCTAGGATGTGTTATTTGAGTGTTCCCTTTATTTTTTTGAGTAGTGAATATTGAACCTGATTGTTCCATTTATGTTTAGTTATCTATTATTTATTTTTAATTTTGTGAAGGGAACTAAAAATTTCATTGCTCAGTCTAACCACTGTGTTTTGCAATGTACAATAAACTTCTTGAATTTTGAATCTTAAATCTTGAATATATTACTATGAGGTCATTATCATTCATTATCATTATTCAAGACCTTGTATGTGAGAAGAAGGATTTTAAATACTTTCCTGGCTCTAACAGGGAGCCAGTATGAGAGAAATATGCTCTCTTTCTAGTCCCTGTTTTGGATCAATTGAAGGCTTTTCAGAGAACTTTAAGAGCAACCTGATAATAAGAATAATCAGTAAACAAGAACAGAACTTCTCTCCTCTCTACATTTAAGATATCATTTTGAAGCATTTAACATGTTAGTGATGTGTTGTTTTTTCATTGCTCATGCCTTTTGGATTAAAGGTGTTTACATGTGGTACAAGTTGTTTTATACAAGAGTTTGTGGTAAAACATCAACTTCAGTGCTCACAGTTGAGAATTTTCTGATCTGAGAAACATAAGCATCCCTTATTTAATCAGACAAACTTCTGAGTCGGACCTGATGTGACCTCCACATACTGAGACTTTGTCTAGACGCCCATTAAGTGCTTCCACTGTCTGTCAATCTGAGTTAGGTCTATCTCCATAATTAACTTTCCCGCTCTGTTTCTCTTTTCCATCAAACTTCTTCCTGCCTAAGCCTCCCGCTCTCACAACCTTCTCCCTCTCTGGAGGCATAAAATTGGAGGAGATAATGGAGGATCACAAATTAAAGCTTAGACCTGATGAGCACACACACATTGATTTAGTCCAAGTGAGTCATACTAAGAGCACTTAGCTTAGCATGGATGTTCAGTCTAATCTGTGTTTAAGTGTGAAAAACAGGAGGAAGTCCTCCTCTATATGGTCAAGCATTTAAATAAATTAGATTTGAATCATTAATATTTCTATCAAACAAGCTCAATGGTTAAAAACAACTGTAAAAACTTGTGTAGAACAGAGTTTTCCTCCCTATTCAGTTCAAAGAGTTATTTGAACCTGTTGACTTAGAAAAGTTTCCACTGGTCAGATTAATAATGCAGGGTTATTTATCTGAAATCTGAGCTGAAAGGCAAACAGATTCTCCTCAGGCTTTAAAGAACAGAAGAATTATTTTATGATAAAAAGTGATGTGATTAGAAATCAGTTGACTAGATTATAGTATCTATCACATAATGAATAACATTATTTTTTTTATTTTTTTTATTATTATGTGGAAAATCAAGAGGAGGAGGTGTGTGCCTAATGATTAATAACAACTGGTGTGACAGTAGGAATGTTGTCCCTCTGAAACAATCATGTTCACCTAACCTGGAGCTCCTAACCCTGAAATGCCGCCCCGACTACCTGCCCCGCGAGTTCACTTCGGTCATCTTCAGCGCCGTCTATATTCCACCTCAGGCGGACACAAACACTGCACTATCCGAGCTACATGAGGCTATTTCCACCTATCAGGCTAACCAGCGTGATGCGGCTCTCATCGTAGCCGGGGACTTTAACAGTGCAAACTTGAAAAAGGTAATACCGGAGTTTATTCAACACAGCGACTGCCCCACCAGAGGAGAGAGGACCCTAGACCACTGCTACTCTCCATTCAAAGAGGGCTACAAAGCAAAGCCTCTTCCGCCTTTTGGGAAGTCTGACCACACCTCTGTCCTTCTCATGCCAAAATACAAACAACGGCTCAGGCAGGAACCCCCTGCTGTGAGAGAAGTGACACGGTGGTCTGATTAAACAGAGGCCGCTCTGCAGGGTGCGTTGGATTCAACCGACTGGGACATATTTCGCAGCAGCGCGGGCGGAGACATCGAGGAGTTTACGGAAACTGTTGTGGGATTTATTGGGAAAGTTGTTGATGACACTTCACTTAGGAGGACCATCAGGACTTTTCCCAACCAGAAGCCGTGGGTGGATAAATCTGTCCGCGACGCCCTGAGGTCCCGCACCGTTGCCTACAACTCCGGCCTCGCCTCTGGGAACATGGAGGACTACAAGGTTGCATCATACAATGTCCGCAGAGCGGTGAAAGAGGCGAAACATCACTACGGCCGCAGACTGGAACAGCAACTACAACAGTCTGACTCCAGGGGACTGTGGCAGGGACTACGCACCATCACGGACTACAAAGCACCACACACACACCCGGTGAGTGCCGACGCTTCTCTGGCTGATGAACTCAACAACTTCTTTGCGCGCTTTGAGTCGGGAAGCCGACAGCCCGCTGCGCTCCCGGCCGGAGGGGCGGAGACACTCACTGTGACGGAGCGCGACGTGAGGAGGGCGTTTAGACGTGTAAACACCAGGAAAGCGGCTGGACCAGACGGTATTAGTGGACGTGTCCTTAACACCTGCGCTGACCAGCTGGCACCTGTGTTTACACTGATATTCAACCTCTCACTGAAACTGTGTGTGATTCCCACCTGCTTTAAAAAGTCCATCATAGTCCCTGTCCCAAAGAAACCACACCCCAGCAGCCCCAATGACTTCAGGCCCATAGCACTCACCTCTGTGGTGATGAAGTGTTTTGAGAGACTCATCAAGACATTCATCACCTCCTCACTGCCCACCACCCTCGACCCACTACAGTTTGCATACCGGCCAGACAGATCCACAGATGACGCCATATCCTTCCTCCTCCACAAGACCCTTTCACACATAGACACTGGTAAGGGGAACTATGTGAGAGTGCTGTTTGTAGATTACAGCTCAGCATTCAACACCATAGTTCCCTCCAGGCTGGTCTCTAAGCTGCTGGACCTGGGCCTAGGCCCATCCCTGTGCAGGTGGGTTCACAGCTTCCTGACTAGCAGACCACAGGTGGTACGAGTGGGTCACCTCACCTCATCCTCCCTCACCCTCAACACCGGATCCCCCCAAGGCTGTGTGCTCAGCCCTCTGCTGTACTCACTGTACACCCATGACTGCGAGGCCACGTCAGAGTCCAACGTCATCATCAAGTTTGCTGACGACACTGCTGTTGTGGGACTAATCTCCCACAATGAAGAGACAGCCTACAGGATAGAGGTCTCCCGCCTGGAGAACTGGTGCCAGGAGAACCACCTCCTGCTCAACGTCAGCAAAACGAAGGAACTGATTGTGGACTTCAGCAGGAAGCAGCAGAGGGACTACCATCCACTTGTCATCAGTGGTGCTGAGGTGGAAAGAGTGGACACTTTCAAATACCTGGGAGTGACCATCTCACAGGACCTGTCCTGGACTCATCACATAAACATCACTGTGAAGAAGGCCAGACAGCGTCTCTACCTCCTCAGGCGGCTGAGAGACTTCAAGCTCCCACTCAAGGTGCTCAGGAACTTTTACACCTGCACCATCGAGAGCATCATGCGTGGGAGCATCACCACCTGGATGGGAAACTGCACCAAGCAGGACTTCATGGCCCTAAAAAGGGTGGTTCGTTCAGCTGAACGGACCATCAGAACCACCCTCCCCAACCTGCAGGACATTTACACCAAGCAGTGCAGGCTGAGGGCCATGAAGATCCTAAAACAGCCCAGCCACCCCGGACACTCTCTCTTCTCCCTGCTCCCATCAGGCCGGCGTTACCGCTGCCTGAGGGCTAAGACTGAAAGGTTGAAGAAGAGTTTTTACCCACAAGCCATCCGTCTGCTCAACTCTGAGCCCTAACTGGACCATTATTGCACAATGTAAATATTATAATTTATAAAAGTGTGTATAGTGTATAGTATATAGAGTATAGTGTATAGTGTGAATTACTTTTTTTATTTTTATTCTTCTTATTTATATGTGTGTGTATATATGGTTGCAGGTACAAAATACATTTCACTGTGCATTGTACTGTGTATAATTCAATTTCAATTCAATTTTATTTATATAGCGCCAAATCACAACAAACTGTCGCCTCAAGGCGCTTTGTAATGTGGGTAAAGACCCTACAATAATACAGAGAAAACCCAACAGTCAAAACGACCCCCTATGAGCAAGCACTTGGCGACAGTGGAAAGGAAAAACTCCCTTTTAACAGGAAGAAACCTCCAGCAGAACCAGGCTCAGGGAGGGGCAGTCATCTGCCGCGACCGGTTGGGCTGAGGGGAGAGAAAGACATGCTGTGGAAGAGAGCCAGAGATTAATATCAATTAATGATTAAATGCAGAGTGGAGTATAAACAAAGTAAATAAGGTGAATGAGAAACAGTGCATTATGTGAACCCCCCAGCAGACTAGGCCTATAGCAGCATAACTAAGGGATGGTTCAGGGTCACCTGATCCAGCCCTAACTATAAGCTTTATCATAAAGGAAAGTTTTAAGCCTAATCTTAAAAATAGAGAGGGTGTCTGTCTCCCGAATCCAAGCTGGAAGCTGGTTCCACAGAAGAGGCGCCTGAAAGCTGAAGGCTCTGCCTCCCATTCTACTCTTAAGTATCCTAGGAACCACAAGTAAGCCAGCAGTCTGAGAGCGAAGTGCTCTGTTGGGGTGATATGGTACTATGAGGTCTTTGAGATAAGATGGTGCCTGATTATTCAAGACCTTGTATGTGAGGAGAAGAATTTTAAATTCTATTCTAGATTTAACAGGGAGCCAATGAAGAGAAGCCAATATGGGAGAAATATGCTCTCTCTTTCTAGTCCCTGTCAGTACTCTAGCTGCAGCATTTTGGATCAGCTGAAGGCTTTTCAGGGAGCTTTTAGGACAGCCTGATAATAATGAATTACAATAATCCAGCCTAGAAGTAATAAATGCATGAATTAGCTTTTCAGCATCACTCTGAGAAAGGATGTTTCTAATTTTAGAAATATTGCGCAAATGCAAAAAAGCGGTCCTACATATTTGTTTAATATGTGCATTGAAGGACATATCCTGGTCAAAAATGACTCCAAGATTTCTCACAGTGTTACTGGAGGCCAAAGTAATGCCATCCAGAGTAAGTATCTGGTTAGACACCATGTTTCTAAGATTTGTGGGGCCGAGAACAAGAATTTCAGTTTTATCTGAATTTAGAAGCAGGAAATTAGAGGTCATCCAGGCCTTAATGTCTTTAAGACATTCCTGCAGTTTAAATAATTGATGTGTGTCATCTGGCTTCATTGATAGGTAAAGCTGAGTATCATCTGCATAACAATGAAAATTGATGCAGTGCTTTCTAATAATACTGCCTAAGGGAAGCATGTATAATGTAAATAAAATTGGTCCTAGCACAGAACCCTGTGGAACTCCATAATTAACCTTACTGTCTGAAGAAGACTCCCCATTTACATGAACAAATTGGAGTCTATGAGATAAATATGATTCAAACCACTGCAGTGCAGTACCTTTAATACCTATAGCAAGCTCTAATCTCTGTAATAAAATGTTATGGTCAACAGTATCAAAAGCTGCACTGAGGTCCAACAGGACAAGAACAGAGATGAGTCCACTGTCAGAGGCTGTAAGAAGATCATTTGTAACCTTCACTAATGCTGTTTCTGTACTGTGATGAATTCTGAAACCTGACTGAAACTCTTCAAATAAACCGTTCCTCTGCAGATGATCAGTTAGCTGTTTTACAACTACTCTTTCAAGAATCTTTGAGAGAAAAAGAAGGTTGGAGATTGGCCTATAATTAGCTAAGACAGCTGGGTCAAGTGATGGCTTTTTAAGTAGAGGTTTAATTACAGCCACCTTGAAGGTCTGTGGTACACAGCCAACTAATAAAGACTGATTGATCATTTTTAAGATTGAAGCATCAATAAATGGAAAGACTTCTTTGAACAGTCTAGTAGGAATGGGATCTAACAAACATGTTGCTGGTTTGGAGGAAGTAACTATTGAAGTTAACTCTGAAAGATCAACTGGAGCAAAAGAGTCTAAACAAATACCAGCAGTGCTGAAAGCAGCCGAACATGAAGAATAATCTTTGAGATGGTTATGAGTAATTTTTTCTCGAATGTCTAAAATTTTATTTGTAAAGAAATCCATGAAGTCACTACTAGTTAACGTGAAAGGAATACTCGGCTCTACAGAGCTCTGACTCTTTGTCAGCCTGGCTACAGTGCTGAAAAGAAACCTGGGGTTGTTCTTATTTTCTTCAATTAATGATGAATAGTAAGATGTCTTAGCTTTACGGAGGGCTTTTTTATAGAGCAACAAACTCTTTTTCCAGGCTAAATGAGCATCTTCTAATTTAGTGAGACGCCATTCCCTCTCCAGCTTTCGGGTTATCTGCTTTAAGCTGTGCGTTTGTGAATTATACCACGGAGTCAGGCACTTCTGATTTGAAGCTTTCCTTTTCAGAGGAGCCACAGTATCCAAAGTCATACGCAGTGAGGATGTAAAACTATTGACGAGATAATCGACCCTTGGCCCTCAGGAGGGATCATCAGCCCTCCTTTGAATTGATTTTCCAAGATGGCGCCACTGTGTACGGGCTGCCGTCAGCTGTTCTGTGTATTGTTTGCTGTCGCTCTGTTCCTGGTAGTCATCTGCCCAGATGTCTCCGCTTTGATCACCTACGATCGGCAGACACTTCTAAACCTCCAGTTTGTTTTGGTACCAGCATATACTGTAAAGAAAAACTCAACGATTTTTCCTCCACACCTATCGGATGTACCTGAGAATTTGCGCCGGCTGCCCAGTGCTCCGGTCCCCAACAAACGCCAGAGGAGACGCGGAAAGCGGGGAGGTATCGCGGTGCGGGTCAAAACTTACCTGAGACTCCTAGGTTTGTCTGTTCATTACCCCCTGGATGGTGGTCTTTGCCGCCTCAAGGCTGTTGGGCTGCCTGTGGATTTCGGGCGTCGCTGGATCAGGCCGATTGTCCCACCTGTCATCCTGGAGACTCGGCGTCCCTCGTCCTGGCGCAGGATGCGGGATCGTGGAGGCGGCGTAAACCATGCTAACCTTCGCCTGTTGAAGCGGGCCCCGGCCTCAGCTAACAAGGATCTGGTCATCCGAATGGCCCTACTAAATGCTAGATCGTTAGCCAACAAAACTTTCCTTCTCAATGACTTTTTCATCGCACAGCAGTTGGATTTTATGTTTGTGACTGAGACGTGGCTTCATGCTGGTGAGTCTGCACCTTTTTCCGAACTTTTACCTCCCGGCTGTTCTTTCTTCAGCTCCCCGCGGATCTCTGGAAAAGGTGGAGGACTTGCTTCAATATTTAAATGCAGTTTTCGCTGTCGTCAGGTCTCGGCAGACCTGTACGCCAGCTTTGAACTGCAGCTGTTGGAGATAAACTCTTCCCCCTCGGTGCTCTGCGCGGTGATTTACCGACCACCGAAGTGCACGAAGGACTTCATCGGTGACTTTGCTGACTTGCTGACGGGTCTCATACTAAAATATGACCGTATTTTAATTGTTGGTGACTTTAATATTCATGTGTGTTGTGAGAGTGGTCCACTGGTTAAAGAATTTGCCTCGCTTATTGACTCTTTTAACTTAACACAACTCGTGTGTGGTCCCACTCATGAAAAAGGTCACACATTGGATCTGGTGTTGTCTTATGGACTTAGAGTCTGCATCACAGAGATACGTGACTGTGGTATATCGGACCATTTTCCTGTTTTATTTACAGCAGCGCTCCCCAGCTCTGGGATAAATAGAGTATCCTCTACACGTCGTGTGCGCTTGGTTAACTCTTCATGCGCTGCTGATTTTGCAGCTGCTTTTAAAAACTCTGACTTAAGCAATTTGGATTTTTGCTTGAGCCTGAATACCGAGGACTTCACTAACTCTTTTATATCTGCTTGCACTGCTGTACTGGACTGTATTGCCCCTTTTACAACCAAACGCACCAAACCTTCCTCCCAGCCCTGGCTGGATGAGACAACCCGCGCTCTCAGACGTGAGTGCAGACGCGCTGAGAGAAGGTGGAAGAAGGATAAGCTCCATGTCTCCTTAGAGATCCTGCGTAACTGTTTATTGAAATACCAGAAAGCAGTAAAATATGCAAAGTCTGCTTATTTCTCTAACATTGTTTCAAGTAACAGTCGTCTCTGGAGCTTGAAAAAGGCGACTGGACTTCTTTTTGTTTCTTGAAGACGTTTCACCTCTCATCCGAAAGGCTTCTTCAGTTCTCAACCAAATGGTGGAGAGACCCAGGTATTTAAACCCCTGTGGGCGTAGTCCCCTGGAGGTGGTTATGACCCTCTATTGATCATGTGCTTGAACACATGTGCCCAGGTGTGAAGGGGGCGTGGGTCATATTTAATCAGTGGTTTCAGTTGAAACCAATTTAGGACTCCGCTCCATTGTTTCCTGTGGCCTATTGAGGTCACTGGAACAAAGGTGTGAATGGGGGTTGAGACGTCTGGGAAGGGAGCTCAGGACAGCACTGTAAGCGGGGGAAAGTTGGTGACGTAATCCACCTCCTCTGTTCAATGATGGTTGTTCACAGTGGACATAGATGGCTTCTTTCACTCCTCTTTCAAACCATCTGTTTTCCCTGTCCAAAATGTGGACATTGGCATCCTCAAAAGAGTGCCCTTTTTCCTTCAGATGCAGATGTACTGCTGAATCTTGTCCTGTCGAGGTGGCTCTTCTATGTTGTGCCATTCGTTTGTGAAGAGGCTGTTTGGTTTCACCAATGTAGAGGTCCGAGCATTCTTCACTGCACTGAACAGCATACACTACATCGCTGATCTTGTGTTTGGCGGGTTTGTCCTTGGGATGAACCAGTTTTTGTCTTAGGGTGTGACTTGGTTTGAAGTATACTGAGATGTCATGCTTGGAGAAAATTCTTCTGAGTTTCTCTGACAAGCCTGACACATATGGGATGACAATGTTGTTCCTCTTGTCCTTCCTATTCTCTGTAGTTTGTGTTTGGCCTTCATTCCTGTGCATCTTAGCTGATTTGATGAAGGCCCAGTTGGGGTAACCGCATGTTTTGAGGGCTTTCTTAATGTGTGTGTGTTCCTTATGCTTCCCTTCTGCCTTAGAGGGAACACTTTCCGCACGGTGTTGTAGGGTCCTGATCACCCCAAGTTTGTGTTCCAGAGGGTGGTGGGAGTCAAAGAGGAGATACTGGTCTGTGTGTGTGGGCTTCCGATAAACTTCAATGTTGAGGCTTCCATCTTCCTCGATAAGCACCGCACAGTCCAGGAATGGTAACTTGTTATCTCTGGTGTCCTCCCTGGTAAAACGTATGTATTTATCCACTGAGTTAATGTGACGAGTGAAGGCTTCTACTTCTTGGGTTTTGATTTTGACCCAGGTGTCATCTATATATCTGTACCAGTGGCTAGGTGCCTTCCCTTTGAAAGAACCAAGGGCTTTACTTTCCACTTCCTCCATGTAAAGGTTGGCTACAATGGGAGACACTGGGGAGCCCATGGCACATCCATGCTTCTGTCTGTAGAATCCATCATTGTATTTAAAATATGTTGTGGTAAGGCAGAGATCTAAAAGTGCACAAATCTGATCTGGGGTGAAGCTGGTTCTGTTCAGTAAGGAATCGTCTTCCTGTAGTCGTCTTCTGACGGTCTCCACTGCCTCAGTTGTAGGTATGCAAGTGAAAAGTGAAACCACATCAAAGGACACCATGGTTTCATCTGGATCCAGTACAAGATTCTGGACCTTGTTAGTAAAATCTGTAGAGTTTTCAATGTGGTGGGGTGTGATGCCAACAAGCGGTGATAAGATGGTGGCGAGGTGTTTGGAAATGTTGTAGGTGACCGAGTTTATACTGCTGATAATGGGTCGAAGTGGGACTCCTTCTTTGTGGATCTTTGGGAGTCCATAAATGCATGGAGTGGCTTCTCCAGGGTACAGGCGGTAGTAAGTGGGGCGGTCAATGGCTTTTTCCTTTTCAAGTTGTTGCAGGCAGCAAACAACTTTTTTCTTGTAGTTGCTTGTGGGATCACGTCTCAAGACCTCATAAGTATTGTTGTCACTGAGGAGTGTAGTAATTTTGTTGTGGTAATCCGATGAATTCAGCACAACCGTGCACCTCCCCTTGTCGGCTGGCAGTATGGTGATGTTTTGATCCTTGCTTAGGGCTGTGATGGCCTTCTTCTCCTGAATGGTGAGGTTGGATGGAGGAAGTCTTGCACTGGAGAGAGTGGCTGAAACTGTCCATTGACCGCCCCACTTACTACCGCCTGTACCCTGGAGAAGCCACTCCATGCATTTATGGACTCCCAAAGATCCACAAAGAAGGAGTCCCACTTCGACCCATTATCAGCAGTATAAACTCGGTCACCTACAACATTTCCAAACACCTCGCCACCATCTTATCACCGCTTGTTGGCATCACACCCCACCACATTGAAAACTCTACAGATTTTACTAACAAGGTCCAGAATCTTGTACTGGATCCAGATGAAACCATGGTGTCCTTTGATGTGGTTTCACTTTTCACTTGCATACCTACAACTGAGGCAGTGGAGACCGTCAGAAGACGACTACAGGAAGACGATTCCTTACTGAACAGAACCAGCTTCACCCCAGATCAGATTTGTGCACTTTTAGATCTCTGCCTTACCACAACATATTTTAAATACAATGATGGATTCTACAGACAGAAGCATGGATGTGCCATGGGCTCCCCAGTGTCTCCCATTGTAGCCAACCTTTACATGGAGGAAGTGGAAAGTAAAGCCCTTGGTTCTTTCAAAGGGAAGGCACCTAGCCACTGGTACAGATATGTAGATGACACCTGGGTCAAAATCAAAACCCAAGAAGTAGAAGCCTTCACTCGTCACATTAACTCAGTGGATAAATACATACGTTTTACCAGGGAGGACACCAGAGATAACAAGTTACCATTCCTGGACTGTGCGGTGCTTATCGAGGAAGATGGAAGCCTCAACATTGAAGTTTATCGGAAGCCCACACACACAGACCAGTATCTCCTCTTTGACTCCCACCACCCTCTGGAACACAAACTTGGGGTGATCAGGACCCTACAACACCGTGCGGAAAGTGTTCCCTCTAAGGCAGAAGGGAAGCATAAGGAACACACACACATTAAGAAAGCCCTCAAAACATGCGGTTACCCCAACTGGGCCTTCATCAAATCAGCTAAGATGCACAGGAATGAAGGCCAAACACAAACTACAGAGAATAGGAAGGACAAGAGGAACAACATTGTCATCCCATATGTGTCAGGCTTGTCAGAGAAACTCAGAAGAATTTTCTCCAAGCATGACATCTCAGTATACTTCAAACCAAGTCACACCCTAAGACAAAAACTGGTTCATCCCAAGGACAAACCCGCCAAACACAAGATCAGCGATGTAGTGTATGCTGTTCAGTGCAGTGAAGAATGCTCGGACCTCTACATTGGTGAAACCAAACAGCCTCTTCACAAACGAATGGCACAACATAGAAGAGCCACCTCGACAGGACAAGATTCAGCAGTACATCTGCATCTGAAGGAAAAAGGGCACTCTTTTGAGGATGCCAATGTCCACATTTTGGACAGGGAAAACAGATGGTTTGAAAGAGGAGTGAAAGAAGCCATCTATGTCCACTGTGAACAACCATCATTGAACAGAGGAGGTGGATTACGTCACCAACTTTCCCCCGCTTACAGTGCTGTCCTGAGCTCCCTTCCCAGACGTCTCAACCCCCATTCACACCTTTGTTCCAGTGACCTCAATAGGCCACAGGAAACAATGGAGCGGAGTCCTAAATTGGTTTCAACTGAAACCACTGATTAAATATGACCCACGCCCCCTTCACACCTGGGCACATGTGTTCAAGCACATGATCAATAGAGGGTCATAACCACCTCCAGGGGACTACGCCCACAGGGGTTTAAATACCTGGGTCTCTCCACCATTTGGTTGAGAACTGAAGAAGCCTTTCGGATGATAGGTGAAACGTCTTCAAGAAACAAAAAGAAGTCCAGTCGCCTTTTTCAAGCTCCAGAGACTACTATGACCTGGATAACTGAGAATCTACACAGTCAAGTAACAGTCACAGGCCTCATTTTCTTTTTAGTGTTTTTAATTCACTCGCTGATCCTCGCTGTAATGTGAACCAAGCGAAGGTCTGTCCTGCACTGAGCGAAAACTTTAAGAAATTTTTTGTGGAAAAAATTTCTTCCCTCAGGCCTTCATCACCTCAGCCTGAAACAGACTCATCTGCACCTCCTCCCAGCAGAGCTGTCTTTGAGCAGTTTGAGCCTGTCACACTCTCCACACTAAAGGAGGTGATTCAAAATATGAGACCTGTAAACTCTCCCACAGACTGTGTTCCATCTCGCCTTTTTAGAGAGGCTTTTGATTCAGTGGGACCAACTATACTGGCTCTAATTAACAGTTCTCTTGCATCTGGTTGTGTTCCAGCTGCCTTTAAACATGCAGTTGTACAGCCTCTAATCAAGAAGAAGAACCTTGACCCTGATGTTCTTTCAAATTACAGACCAATTTCTAAATTACCATTTTTATCAAAGGTTCTTGAAAAAGTTGTTTTTAAGCAACTTCAAGCATTTTTAAGTGAACATGGAATGTGGGAAAAGTTTCAGTCAGGTTTTAGAATGCGTCACAGCACAGAGACAGCTCTTTTAAGAGTTTTTAACGATCTGCTTTTAACTGTGGACTCTGGTAGTCCTGCAGTTTTAGTACTTCTAGATCTGTCAGCTGCCTTTGACACTGTGGACCACAAGATCCTTCTATCCCGCCTAGAACATGAAATTGGCATTAAAGGCACGGTTCTGACTTGGTTCAGATCTTATCTTACTGATAGAAGTTTCTCTGTCCATCTAGGAAACTGTTTTTCTACCACAGCAAAGCTTTCTTGTGGAGTGTCTCAGGGGTCCATTCTGGGCCCAATTCTTTTTTCATTGTATATGTTGCCTCTAGGGTCGATTTTTAGGAAACATAATATTTGTTTCCACTGTTTTGCTGACGACATCCAGGTGTATATGCCCATCAAACTGAACAGCAGAGATCCATGGGAACCCCTGCTGAACTGTCTCAGTGACATTAAGTCCTGGATGAGAAACAATTTCCTAAATCTTAATGAAAGCAAAACCGAGGTCATATGCTTTGGTAAATTTGACCCCTCAAGCTACTCCTCTGGCACTCCGAGTCATTTGGCTCCTCACTGTCGTGATGCTGTGAAAAATCTGGGTGTCATTTTAGATAGTAGTTTTAAAATGGAGAAGCAAGTAAGTGCTGTTACCAAAATCAGTTTTTACCAACTCAGAGTCATTGCCAAGGTAAAACCTTATCTCCCACAGCAGGACCTGGAAAAAGTTATTCATGCTTTTATTACTTCCCGCCTGGACTACTGTAATTCGCTGTACTTTGGCATAGATCAGTCATCTGTGCGCCGCCTGCAGGTAGTCCAGAATGCGGCAGCTCGTCTTTTAACCGGTTTAAAAAAGCATGAACACATTACCCCAGTCCTGTCATCCCTTCACTGGCTCCCTGTCCGTTTTAGAATCGATTTTAAGATTTTATTGCTTACTTTTAAAGCCTTAAACGGACTGGCACCTTTGTATCTGTCTGAGCTGCTTCACTGTCACACCCCTGTAAGAGCTCTGAGGTCATCGAACCAGCTGCTCTTACAGAGGCCTAAAACTAGACTAAAACAGAGAGGTGATCGAGCTTTTGCAGCAGCAGCACCAAAGCTATGGAACGATCTACCTCTCCATATCCGCACAGCTCAGACGATACACACATTTAAATCTCTATTAAAAACACATTTCTTTTCCTTGGCATTTGGCTGCAGTGCTACCTCCTTTTAGATGATTGTTTTATGGTATTTTATGGTACTTGTTTTAAACGTTTTAATTTTTAATTTTCTTATGTTATTTATTGTTCTTAATGTTTTTATTTATTTATTTTTATTTTATTATTTTATTTATTTATTTATATATTTTTATTTTTATTTAGTATAGTCCTTGGGGTTACAGATCTTGTACAGCACTTTGGTCAACGTCGTTGTTTTAAATGTGCTTTATAAATAAACTTGACTTGACTTGACTTGACTTGACCTCACTGGGAGCAGAGTTTAGGTAGCTGCTCTGCACTGTGTTGGCACTGAAGAGCATAACAATGAAGGAATTAGATCCTTAAACTTAGTTACAGCACTTTCAGAAAGACTTCTACTGTAATAAAACTTATTCCCCACTGCTGTGTAATCCATTAAAGTAAATGTAAATGTTACTAAGAAATGATCAGACAGGAGGGGGCTTTCAGGGAATACTGTTAGGTCTTCAGTTTCTATGCCATATGTTAGGACAAGATCCAGAGTATGATTAAAGTGGTGGGTGGGCTCCTTTACATTTTGAGAGAAGCCAATTGAATCTAACAATAGATTAAATGCAGTGTTGAGGCTGTCATTCTCAGCATCTACATGGATGTTAAAATCACCCACTATAATTATTTTATCTGAACTGAGCACTAAATCAGATAAAAAGTCTGAGAAATCAGACAGAAACTCTGAGTAAGGACCAGGTGGACGATAGATAATAACAAATAAAACAGGTTTTTGATTTTCCCAATTAGGATGGACAAGACTAAGAGTCAGGCTTTCAAAAGAATGAAAACTTTGTCTGGGTCTTTGATTAATTAATAAGCTGGAATTGAAGATTGCAGCTAATTCTCCTCCTCGACCTGTGCTTCGAGCATTCTGACAGTTACTGTGACTCGGGGGTGTTGATTCATTTAAACTAACATATTCATCCTGCTGTAACCAGGTTTCTGTAAGGCAGAATAAATCAATACGTTGATCAATTATTAAATCATTTACTAATAGGGACTTGGAAGAGAGAGACCTAATGTTTAACAATCCACATTTAATTGTTTTATTCTTTGGTGCAGTTGATGAAGCTGTATTATTTATTGTTTTTGAATTTTTATGCTTAAATAGTTTTTTGCTGATTTTAGCTTTGGTTTTTGGTGGTCTGGGAGCAGGCACCGACTCTATGGGGATGGGGTTTTGGGGGGATGGCAGGAGGAGAGAAGCTGCAGAGAGGCGTGTAAGACTGCAACTCTGCTTCCTGGTCTCAACCCTGGGTAGTCAGTTTTTAGGAGGGTTAATAAATTTGGCCAGATTTCTAGAAATGAGAGCTGCTCCATCCAAAGTGGGATGGATGCCGTCTCTCCTAACAAGACCAGGTTTTCCCCAGAAACTTTGCCAATTATCTATGAAGCCCACGTCATTTTTTGGACACCACTCAGACAGCCAGCGATTCAAGGAGAACATGCGGCTAAACATGTCGCTCCTGGTCTGATTGGGGAGGGGCCCAGAGAAAACTACAACTGTGCATGTGACAAATAAACACTATCTTAATCTTAATCTTAATCTTATTTTTGTGTACTAAGAGCTGTTTTTTGTCAGCACAGGCTGTCTTATACAAAAATGACCTTTTCTTTTTCTCCATGCTACAGTTTCATAAAGCTGTGCATTGTCCAAATAAGATGAACTTACCACTTAGCCAATGAAAATAAACTGATACCTGCTGATATTTGGTGCTTTTAGAGCTCCTGAGGATTTGTCGCTACATCAGCTCAGCCCCAATAAACGGTCAGTCTGTGGGCCCTCTTGAAGATGCTGCAGTGACGTTAGTGAGCTGTGTGTCATTTTGTGCTGCACTGTAAGCTGCATTCAAACAGGATTAGTGTTTAGAGGAGGTCAGTTAATTTCATTTCTGCAGTGAAGATGTTAATCCTGTCCAGATCAACCCTGGCTGTGTTTTTCATCTATAAACCTCAAGATGTTTCACATACCTGTTGCAGACAGATGGATGTGTGTGATAATGTGTTACTTTAAAATGTTTGCATTCTCTTTCAGTTGTATATGACAGGCTAGACGTGGTGAGGCAGAAGACAACATCTAAACACCAAATGACAGGATGTACTGATTTATGATTTTGAACCACCTACATGTACCAGACACTTTTTCTACATTCCCTCCTTCCTGCTCACATACCGGCCTTCATTCCCCTAACTTTCCAAATCCAACTACTATACCCTACTTACCTCCTTACCCACCTACTTTCCTGTCTACCTTCAGTCCCTACCTTCCTTCAAACCTGGTTAAGACTCTGATCACACAGTTAGGTTCATTTGCTACCCTGAGGAGTCTGGGTATATCTTGTACATGCTTTGGCTTTACATTCTGATTGTAATGGCAGTCCATGTTTGAGTTCACTTGTCTCTCACCTTAAATTTATAATTGGTGTACATGAGTGTGCAAATGAAGACTGGAGGATGAGTTGCACAGTAGTGTCATGCCTGAAGTGCAGTACAGATATTTATGTGCATGTATGTAGCCATTGAACACATCTGTAGAGTCTGTTCCCTGCACTAATGATGAGACAAGCATCTGCATTATAATTAGATCTGATAGATCAGGGTTTGGCCACTGATATTGGCTCTATAAAGTTGATGAAGCCAACACAAACCAAAATGAGGCAGGTTGGTTTTATTTTGACGTCACCAGCTATCCACCATACTTGTCTTTCTGGGGTTTGATGCAAAGAAGGTATTCATACAGCAGCTAAATCAGAGCTTTTCACCTTAAATAGTTTCAGGAACAAATAATGCCTTAACACTAAAAATATGAATTATTAAGGATAATTCTATCTTCCACTTTAAGTCTTTGTAAATTCTCAGTCATCCAGGAAGCCTCAAGAGCTTGAAAAAAAGACATTTCTTCTTCAGTTCTAAAACCAAATGTCGGAGAGTCCCATCACATGAACCAAGGTATAAAAAATGTGGCAGGTTTCTCAGAGAAAGTCAGGAGAAATGTCTCCAAGCATAACATCCCTGTCTATAACATATTATTCTAGGATAAAAACTGGTCCATCCCAAGGACAAAACTCCCAAGCACAAGCTAAGCACCATAGTGTCTGCTGTGTAGTGCAGTGAGGAGTGCTTGGACCTCTACATTGGAGAAACCAAACAGCCTCTTCACAAATGCATGGCAAAACATAGAAGAGCCATCTCAACAGGACAAGACTCAGGTGTACATCTGCACCTAAAGGAGAAAGGGCACTCTTTGAGGATGCCAGTGTTCACATTTTGGACCGAGAAGACAGATGGTTTGAAAGAGGAGTTAAAGAAGCATTTATGTCCACTGTGAACCACCATCATTGAACAGAAGAGGTGGCTTACAGCACCAGTTGTCAGCCACCTATAATGCAGTCTTAAGTTTCCATCCCAGGCATCAAACCCCTGGTAACATTGACCCATGCCTTTTTTTTTGCACCTTGGTTCACGTGATGACATACATGATTAATAGTGGGGCAACGACCACCTCCAAAGGAGACAAGAGTTTAAATACCTGGGGAGTCCCAGGTATTTAAACTTGGTTTTCACCTTTTTTAAGCTCTTGAGGCTTCCACTCTAAACCTTAACAGCTGAAAGTGTGCTCACATAGAGTAACATGCTAAAAACTGAACCAATGTGCAAAAAACAGCAAAGCATGCTCCTCAGAATTGGAGATAATTATTAGATTGGATAATTATAGGATAAAGATCTCTGTTATCTGGATTCACTTAACGTAATATCAGGAATCAGGATCAGTAGTCACATGATGCTGGTTATCAGCTCACTAAGTTAACCCAGGGTTTAACCTGAAAGAGGCAGGGCTGGCATCTGACCAATTGCAAACATAGATAAGTGGACTGATTTTACAAAGCAAGATAAAACTGTGACATTAGAAAAAGGTTACACAGACTACAGATTGAAAGTAACACAACTGTCAAGTTGTCTCAAATTTTTGTGCAACTTTCCCCAACTTGAAAAAAGGAATACATCTTCTGGAGTTTAGGATAACTGTGTTTCACTCGGAATGACTTCACACTGAACACCCTCCTTTTTGTTTTCCTTTCTTATATTCGGAATTTACAAGGGGTAATATGCAGTCACCTTCGTAGTGCAGTGAGTTAGGTGAAAAACATTTAAAGGAAAAAAAAAAATACAAATACAAGCAATCAACACAAGCCCGTGCACACTTACACGCACATTGCTTAATATAAATAAAAGTATCCCACCTACAATACACAAACCTCCGTAGAAAAGTACTCCCATTAAAAATATGCCCGTTTAAAATGACCGCTTCAATATATATATAAAATTCACCTGGACATATAACCAACAACCTTAATTGTGACATCTCATAGCCATATTACAAACATTGTTTAAACTATAACCCGAATCAATTTACAACCGAATACGACGATAACTAAACCAGCGCGATCTCAGACTTAGCGTCTGAGATCGCCACATGTAAACAACATGTAAACAACAACACATGTAAACAACAACAACCGTCAAAGCACATTCACATGACAGAGTATTAGCAGCGCTGCACCTATGAGGCCCACTTCAAACAGAGGCATTGTACGCTCTTACCGGCTGCCTCTCCAGTGTTTAGATGTATTGTTTGCACAAATCCTCCGGCGTACTCCACTCTCGTTCTGTTTTAGCTTCCGTGTTAATTTGTTTGAACGGCGCGGGGCGGGTCATGTGACATTGCGCACTAAAATAGAGTCAGCTGTAATATTACGTAACACCCGACTCAGCTGTGAGTCACGTGACATCGATTCAGATTCCCCTGCCCACTATTATTTATTTACATTTTACCTTATTATTATTTTTATTTTAATTTTCCTTTATTATATATTTTTTCTTTTGTTCACCTATTACCCTTTTTCCTGAAACAAAAGTTAAAAATCAGGTTTGACTTGACAACAACAGTGTGTGTGAAAAGAAAAGCTCTGGAGAGCAATATTATAGTAAAAGTAAGAGCTGCTAAAATTTAGCCTGTTTGAAGCCTGGAAATAAAGCTGGTAAAAATGGCGACTGTGTGAGTAAATAGACTGATCAACATCACAGCTGTGTAATTAAAACATGGAAGAATTTGATGGATTCTAATCAAGTCTTCCATTAAATTAATGAAATTAAGATGGATGGATGATATTTTTTGTGAAATATTTCAGAGTTTGCTGAGGAGGCTCTGATTGGCTGTAGGAAGTAGATGATTGAGTCTTCTCACTGGGATGTCTTGGTGAATACGACTGCTCCGAGTCATCAGTCTTTAAGTATCACTAAATCAATGCCGACTGCAGCATAAAGTTTACTACTGTTGTTACATGTTGTTCTGGTTATGTGTTGAAGAAATCCCTCGCCGACACAGTCTCAATGAATAACATAAGGTTTATTACAAAAAAGACAATGTCAAACAGACATTGTCTTTTTTGTAATAAAAAAGACAATGTCAAACAGACGCTCGAGACATCTGGGTGACAGAAAGCCAATGATCTTCTGCACACTGAACAAAGAAACTTACAGCCTTATATAGGCTTTAACATCTGATAAACATGTTGTCACACCTAGACTGGTTTCTACCAGTTTTTGGTGGGACTCAAAGACCCCCAATAAATACCTTTCCTTTTTTGGTAAAGATAAGCAATGCAGATGAGCTCCCAAACTGAGAGGCCCCTTGCTGGAATTTTCCTACACCTTTAGGAGACAACATAAATGCAGTTTCACATAGGCATTTCAGACACTACACTACTGCAAACTGAAAATTTATTATGTTTCTTGAAACAGGTTGCTCTTGCAAATGAGACACTGAGTCTCAATGGGACTACCTGTATTTAAAAAAAAAATTAAACAAAAGAGTAAGATGAAGGAAAAATACTTTTTGCGCTCTTGTAGGATTGTGCTGATAAAACGTGTGTGTGTGTGTGTGTGTGTGTGGTGGTTGGGGGCGGGGGGTGTCTCTCCCTGAACTTTGCTGCATTTGGATTCTTTGAATGTGTCAGATGAAACGTTCAAGTTAAAAGTGTGTTTGTGTAGTTTCTTCATGTTTGTCTTCTTGCTGTCAAGTCAAACTTGACCTACAGTACACACAGAGACTTTTATCTACTTTTTAATTGTTCTGCTTTTTTGAACCTTTTAATATGTCACCTTCACCTGAAACAAACGGGTTACATACAGATCTAAAGAAGAGCTCCATGCCCCTCATGGGGAGGTCATTAACAGCATCAGGGACTGCATCATGGATTACATCAATTTTTGCTTGGAAAACACTGTGCCCATCAGGAAGGTATGGGAATGACTTGACCCAGTTTTTTAACAGGTTTTAACAGTCACCCACCTCTCCTCTAGTCCAGTCCCCCCTGCTATCAGCCCCACCATGTTTTACTGACTGCCAGCCTTTCTTCTTGGGACCTCATACCTCTCAGCTCTCAGCCATTATCCACATCCTTCACTTCAGAGGACTCCATCCCACAGCCCCCCTCTCCCACCTCCATCTTGTCCCTCTCAACTCTTCAGGTGAGAAACAAACTTTGAAACCTCAAGGTGCGGAAGGCTGCAGGTCCAGCTGGCATCAGCTCCAGGCTCCTGAGGTGCTGCGCAGATCAACTGTGTGGCATCATGGGATACATGTTCAACCTAAGCCTGAAGCTGGGGAAAGCACCACAATTGTGGAAGACCTTCTGTGTGGTACCAGTACCAAAGACCAAGCATCCAAAGGATCTCAGCAGCTACAGGCCAGTAGCCCTGACGTTGCATCTAAAGAAGATCCTCAAGAGGCTCTTCTTGAGGAAGAGCCTCTAACCCTAACCCTAACCTGGTGAAGTCTTCATTGGATCCGCTGCAGTTTGCCTACCGGCCTGGCATCAGGGTGGATGATGCCATCATTCTGACCAACCCGCAGAAGCCCTGTGAGAATCATGTTTTTTGATTTCTCCAGTGCTTTTAACACCATTCAGCCAGGTCTTCTTTTTTTTTTAGAACTTTTTATTTAAGTTTACACAATTAACATTACCAGGGACAAGTGATTAGACCCACACAAGTCACAGACAAACCGAGAATAACTCAAAAAAAAAAAACGAAGTAAAATGGGAGATTAATATATATATATATATATATATATATATATATATATATATATATATATAATAAAGTAAAAAAAAAAACAAAGCACAGATTTCCTTTTTGATGGAGCCCATTTCACAAACCTTTGTGTTACCTATATAGGTTAAGGACAAAGGTATACTTTACCCATGTTCCATCTCTGATTAAAAAGATCCATTTTCATTTGTAAAGATGCACTCATTTTCTCCATTATATACACCTTTTTCATGCTCTGTTTCCACTCAATTACAGTTTGTGATTTCACATTGTTCCAGTTATAATTTTCTTGGCAATTAACAATAGAATGTAGAATATATCTTTGATAAGCATTGAAACCATCATCTGGCATAACACAAAACAGGTAGAACAGAGCACTTTAAGGGATTTCCCTTTTTACAATTTTCTCCATCTCTTCCTTAACATTTTTCCAGTTCTCAAAAATGACTGGACAATCCCAAAAAATGTGTGTGTGTGTGATCACCCATTTTGCCGCACTGTCTCCAGCATAAAGCTGCTGAGGAACCCTTTACAAATTTTGAAATAGTCGGAGGTGTATGAAAGTATCGGATTTTGAGTTTCCAGTCGAATTCTTTCCACTGCTGACTATTTATTCCTTTGTGACTGCGGTCACAGAGTTTAACTCACAATTTGTCTTCTATTATTGTATTAGTTTCTAATTCCCATTTTTCTTTGCTTTTATTTGTATTTGCAAGTAGATCTGTTGAGAGTTTTTTATAGAGATGAGAGACATGTTTCAGTCTCTCATCTCAGTCGGCACCCCGATTCCCCACACCCCAGCACAGGGCAGGCTCAGGTGGACCCGGGGCCCCGGTGACAGCACCATGGAGCACCGCAGAGCCCGAGATCGGCACCACAGGCCCCGCCACAGAGGGCAGCATGCTCCACTCCAGATACTCATTCACTCAACGAGGGACACAAACAAGAGACAAGACAAACTGGCCCAATCCAGCCAAGGCCAGCAGCCATCACCCCAAGCACCCCGGCCACACCCCAAGACCGTAAGGCAGCACCCACACAAGCCCCCCACCACCATCAACCAGGACAAGCACACGGATGCCACAAGAAGGCAGCTGCAGGATTCCAGTCCCAGGGGCTATTGGACACACACGGGCCCCGGGAGTCCGCCCCAGACCACCCACAAAGCACACCAGGAGCAGAGCCCTCAGCTCCTTTTTTTTTTTTTTTTTTTTTTTTTTTTTTTTTTCTCAGCTCTCAGCGGAGACGGTCGCACTTTTCTTCTCTCCCCAGCCCTTCCTTTTTCCCCTGCTTTGCTGCTTGCTGCTTTAGAGCCTCTCTTCACACAACTTCCGAACTGGAATTTATAATTATGGATCTGGTCAGCTGGTCTCTCAACGCCATTGTTTTTGATCAAATTTTCACCATGAGGAGATTTAGGGAAGGAGAACCTTATTCCCTCTTATCAATTGACATTCCAGCTGGCTACGTTATGGATTCCTGTGTGGTGTGGAAGATGACGTGCCTGGCCATATTGTCAATGGAATACACACACATTTGGCTTATTGACACTGGGGTTTCTCCGAATTGGACCGGGAGATACCTGGTTTGTCGTTGCAATTCAGGAAGTCTAGGCAGCTGTCTGGCCTTGGTAAGGCTGCTTATGACGAGAACGTGGGAAGGGTACAGACTCAAACTCAGACTCTGTATATCTGGAGCTGATTCTGAGGGGTAAGATCTTGGAGATGTATGTATCTGTTTCTGCACGGCGAAGGAACGAACCAAGAAGATTCGGATGAATTGGATTTTTCGCCACAGAGAGGTGCCAGTAAGACTGAAGGCTGTCAACAATTTAATCAGTACAGTCTGTACCAAAACAAGTCATAGAATCAGGAATTTGGCTCCCTGACGTTCTTGGACTGCCGCTTATCAAATTGTCTCCGGGATGTTTGTAAACAGATGCTCTACGCCCCCGCCGTCCTGTCTTCTTCTGACCTGTGTTGGACTGATCTCCCTGACCTAGCCGCTGATGAACTCTACATCTTATCAGAACTGTTAGCTGAGGAGGGAGTTTGAGTCAGCCCCACAGTAGCCCGACCACCCCCCCTCACCCCCCGCCTCCGCTGGCTCCCCTGTCCATCCCTCCCCACCCTAGTGCTCCCATGCTATATGTTTCTGCTCTGTCGCAGAGGTTTTTGTAACCTTATACTGTGTATGTGTGAATGTATACAAAGTATGAGATGATTTTTTTCCTCACTCATCCCTATATGTTTTCACTATTGTTTCTGTCTTTTTAATGGCAGCGCCTCCAGAAGGGGGGCAGCATGGCCACAGTTCACCTATCGCCCCATGTTTGTTCTGTTTGTCTTCTTGGATGGGTGTTCTGTTAACTGTAATTTCCCCATTGTGGGATCAATAAAGTATCATCATCATCATCATCATCATCATCAACCACCCCCGCTAAGTAATGGAGCTGATCAGTGGGAACCAGAGAGTCAAATTCATCCAATTGGTTTTTAGCAGAAGAAGACATTCTCTCTAAGCTAACATGATCTAATAGTAGATTTCTGTATTGAGTAATACACAGTTTATTTTTTGATTTCCAATTCATGAGGATAGTTTTCTTAGCGATGCACAAGGCGCTAAGAACTATGTGTGATATATATGACTCCATCACTAATTCACTGACGTCACCTAAAATACACAGTCTGGGGGAAGTTGGAACACGACAGCTAAACCATGTAGATAGATCTTTGCATATCCTCTGCCAGAACTTCTGAACAGGAATACAAGACCACAGAGCATGCATATAGTTCTCTGAATTGCTTGTGCAGTGGGTGCATATGTTTGAGTGTGTAAGGCCCATTTGGAACATCCTTTGTCCAGTATAGTGCGTTCTATGGAGAATTTTATCTTGTATAAGTTGTAATTGGGAATTTTTAGTCATTTTGAAGATATTTAAGCATATTTCTGTCCAGAAGTTTTGGTCCGGGCTGATAGAAAGATCACGTTCCCATTTTGTAATCGGGAGGGAGACTGAATCATCAGTTTTTAATAATAATTTATATAATTTTGATAACAATTTGGGGGTACAGAGGTTTAGAAGTTCAGATACCCATGTAGGTATTTCTAAATTCAGTTGATTGAGATTAAATTTTCCCTGCAGGATAGATTTCAGTTGTTGATATTCGAGAAATCTATTGTTGCCCATTCCATATTTTAATATAAGTTCATGGAATGTCATAAGGTTTCCATCTTGGATAATATGTTCTAACTTATTTATCCCCTTATCACGCCATAACGGAAAATTCAGCATTTTTTTTTTCTGACAAATATCTGGGTTGTTCCAAATGGGCGTTAATTTACAGGGGATAAGTGAAGACTTAGTTATTTTTAAAAATTCCCACCAGGCTGACAGAGAGGTGTTAATACTAAGACTTTTAAAGCAGTTATGATGCTTAATACTGGGGCTAATGAAAGGTAGATCTGAGATTTTTACTTTTCCGCAGAGTGCCTGCTCTAAATCCAACCATGGGTTGTCTAATGAATTTGATTTGATCTACTTTGAAATGTACTGCAATCTACTGCCTAAGAAATAGAAATAAAACTTTGGTAGCTCTAGACCACCATAGTGTTTTGGCTTTTGTAAAGTTTTCAAACTAATTCGCGATGGTTTGTTTTTCCATAGGAATTTTGAGATGTTTGAGTCTAGTGACTTAAACCAAGCAACAGAAGGTTTATTAGGGATCAGTGAGAATAGATAATTAATTTTTGGTAAAACCATCATTTTAATGGCAGCAACTCTCCCCATAAGTGATATAGGTAAACTATTCCAACGTGATAAGTCATCCTCTATTGTTTTTAACAGGGGGATATGATTTAATCGTACCAAGTCTGAGAGCCTGGCGGAAAAATTGATGCCTAAATATCTAATATTACCTGATTTTAGTGGAGTCCTGGAGGTATTCTGAAAGTTACAATTCAAAGGCAAAACTGTTGATTTAGCCCAATTGATAGAGTAATCTGATATAGATGAAAACTTATCTATTAGTGAGATTGTCTTCAGAAGAGAGGATTGTGAACTCCCAAGGAAAAGTAATACATCATCAGCATAAAGGCATTTTTTATGATCTGTATTTTCAGTTTGAATCCCTTTAATATTTGCATGTTGACGTATTGCTGCTGCAAGCGGCTCAATAAAAATGATACAAAGTGAGGGAGAGAGTGGGCAACCCTGCCTGGTACCCCTCTGCAGATTAAAGCTTTGGGAAATAATATCATTTGTCCTAACACGTGCATTTGGAGAGCTGTATAGTGTTCTGATCCAGTTTATAAAGGATGAACCAAATCCAAATTTGTGTAGGACCACTAATAAAAATTTCCAGTTTACCCTGTCAAATGCTTTCTCTGCATCTAAAGATATAATTGTGGTTTCTAATTTGTTAGTAGAACAATAGTCTATTACGTTTATTAGTCTGCATGTATTATTGGCTGAATGTCAACCCTTGATAAAGCCTGTTTGGTCTGGATGTATAATAAGTGGAGTAATATTTTCTAATCTTCTGGCCAGGACCTTGCAAATTAATTTAAGATCTACATTAATAAGAGAGATTGGGCGGTAACTAGATGGGAGTGTGGGGTCTTTGCCTGGTTTAAGAAGCAGGCTGATGTTAGCAGAGTTTATATTTGGAGATAATGTGTGATCATTCTGAATCTGAGTCACCATTCTGAAAAAAATGGGTGCTAGGTCAGACCAAAATTCTTTATAAAACTCTGCTGGAAAACCATCTTGGCCTGGGGCTTTATTATTTGGGAGATGCTTTAAGGCTTCCTGGAATTCAGACATTGAAAGTGGTGAATCCAGAGCTGCAACCTGTTCCTCATTTAGTTTAGGTAGATTTATATTGTTAAGAAATTCTTCAATGGTAGCATCAGATGGATTAATCTGTGATGAGTATAAGGTTTCATAAAAAGAGTTATTTATTTGTTGTGGGTCATGAGTAATGTTACCAGTTGAATCTTTAATGGAATAAATAGCTGTTTTTTCTTTGTTTAGTTTTAACTGGTTGGCCAGAAATTTTCCAGATTTATTTCCATGCTCAAAGTTTTCCAAACGCAGTCTCTGCAACATAAATTGTGTCCTTTTATCAATTATTTCATTTAACTCCAGTTTCAGTTTCCTCAGGTTTTTAATTATATGTTCTTGTGGTGAAGCAGCATAGGCTGTTTCTAAAGATTTAATTTTCTGTTCTAATTCTAACACAAGTATGTTTTCTTTATTTTTCCTATGCGAGCAGTAAGATATTATTTTGCCCCGCATTACTGCCTTTCCTGCTTCCCAAAGAACACATGTTGGTATTCCTGGCATATCATTATGTCCTAAATATGTTGCCCACTCTTTTTTAGAATAATAGAATGCCTTTATTGTCATTATACAGGATGTACAATGAGAGTTTGAAATAGTTAATGAAGTCTTGTTCTTTAAGTAATGATGTATTAAATCTCCAGTTCCTGGTTGGTGGTGTGACTCTCTTCTGTGTCAGAGACATAGACACCGGTGCATGATCACTGATCGTGATAGGGTGAATCTGGGTGTCTGTGATATCCGTCATCATGGAACTGCTATAGAAGATAGTCTATGCGAGAGTGAGACTTGTGCACTGCTGAGAAAAAAGTAAAATCTCTCAGAGTGGGGTGATGTGAACGCCAAGCATCGCAAAGACCAAAATCCTTCATGTACTGTTTAAGAATGTCTGCAGACTGCCAGCTCCTCTGACTCACTGCTGTACTGAGCCTGTCAATATCTGGATTAAGTACCAGGTTGAAGTCTCCTCCTATTATAAGTGTGGCGTCAGAGTGATCAGAGAGTGAGGTGAAAAAAAGCATGGAAGAAGGAGGGGTCATCAACATTTGGCCCATATATACTAGCAATACAAAAATCTATATTCTGGATGGATAAATTGAGTATTATAAATCTACCATCTGGGTCAATTGTAGTGTTGTTAATGTTAAAGTTTACCTTCCTGTTAATCAATATAGCTACACCTCTTTGTTTGGAATTGTAGCAGGCTGAGTACACATGAGGGAACTGTGGAGAGGAGAGAGTGTGTGCAGATGTTTTGGACACATGTGTCTCCTGTAGAAACACAACATCTGCTTTTAAGTCTTTTAACTGATTACAAATTTTTAGTCTCTTTTCCCTCGAACCAGCGCCGTGTACATTCCATGAGATAAACCTCAGTGTGCTCATGTTTAAACTAACTGATGGATTGTTGTGCGTTTACTAAAGATGGGTATGTGTGTGTATGCACATTGTATATTGGTGTGTGTGTGTGTATATGCTGTATGTTGGTATCTGTGTGTATACGCTATATGTTGGTGTGCATGTGTATACACTGTATGTAGATGTGAAAACTGCAGCATTGACAGTGAAGTAAGCATATTGTTGAGTGCAGAAAGACGTGAAAAAGGAAAAAGGCTAAAAACAAAAAAGTGATCTAAGTGAAACAGAACTTTGTAAACACCAAAATACCATTTTTAAAAATACAAAAGGGGAAAGAAAAACTACAACAGCAACAAAAGATCACGGCACTATGCTGATTAATCCGGCGTTAATGATGCTATTTAGACAACTGTGTATACATTTCGAATACTAGTAGAGAAGAGACTGGAAAAAACAAAAACCTCAGAGAAAGGTGTGGACACAGATCACCCGTTTGATCAGTAGAGCCATGGCGTTGTACTCTGGTCTCGGTAAAGCTGACTGTTAACATAAAGTTTATCCACCGCGATCACAGCCCGGGAGCATCCCTGCATGAACTTCTTTCGGATCGGGAACAGGACCTTGCTTTGCTCCAGGATCTCTTGGAAACTGATCGTTGACGCTGAAGTCGGTTCCTCTCAGCTCCGGGCCGCGGCTCTTCACCAGCTCTTTTTGTTTGTAATGCTCAAATTTGGCCACGATCGGTCTGGGTCTGCGTCCGTCGGGTCGCTTTCCTCCCAGGCGGTGGACACTGTGGAAGGCGATGGTCTTCACGGTGTCCTCGGGGAGCTTCAGGTGGGTCTGAATGAAGGATTTCACCATTACTTCTGGGTCTTCTTCAGCCTTTTCTGGGATGCCTGAGAACACGAGGTTGTCTCTCATGCTGCGGGCCTGGAGCTCAATAACGGTTTCCTTTATTTTTTTATTTTCTTCCGAGAGCTGGGTCATTCCCTCGGTGAGGGATTTCACCGACTCCCTGAGTGCGGCGTTTTCAGCAGCGAGTGTTTCCACCTGCTGCTGACTGAACTCTACAGACTCCCGCAAGGCCTGAAACTCCTTGTGGAGGATTTCAACCAGGGCCAGGTGGGCATCAAAGCTGGACAGTTTGTTATTTATGGACTCCAGAATGTCCACCACGTTGCTGGTTTGTGGAGAAGTTGCCTCTGGGGAGTCTTCAGGGCGACTTCTTTTGGTGGATGGAGCTCCTTTGCTGCTGGAGGGAGTCGGCATCCTGTCCAGTTTGCCCATGATGATCCGCTCGAAACACTCATCAACATACACCTGCAAGCCGTCCAGATCCTCTTTGTCATGCTCCAGAGTGCTAAAGTCGGAGAAAGAGAAAAAAAAAGTGAGTAGAATTTTTAATTGCCTATGACACTGTCTAACAAGGCGTTTGGCGGAGAAAACTAATCAATAGAGTTGTAGCAGTCAGTGACGGATACTGCCGAGATCTCGCGGGTTCTCACGTTACAGCATACCCCCCCCCAGGCATTCCTCATTTGTTTAATTAGTTTATTATAGTTTGCATCAAACAGTTTTGTCGTTTCAGTTGTTAGAATAATTCCCAAGTACCTAAATCCATGTTTGGATCAGTGGAATGACACAGTTTCATCGAGTTGATCTGGCCATCTGCCTGATATCGTCATGGCCTCTGATTTAGTTTGATTTATTTTGTATCCAGAGATGTCTCCATACTCTTTTACACACTGCAAAAGGCAAGGTATTGAAGTAAGAGGATGTTTTATAAAGAGCAAGATGTCGTCGGCAAAGAGGGAAATTTTATGAATTCTCCCCCCACCGTCTTTAATCCCTTCAATTAGAATATCTTGCCGTATAGCCTTCACTAGCGGTTCAATGCTGAGAGCGAAGAGGATGGGTGAGAGAGAATCACCTTGTCTCACTCCTCTCTCTATGTCAAAAAAAATCAGAGCAGTGTCCATTAACTCTAATTTTTGATTTGGGATTCTTATTCAACAACTGAACAGTTTGCAGACGACATGACTCTCATCGGACTCATCTCAGACGGGGACGAGTCGGCCTACAGGATGGAGGTCAAACGTCTGGTGTCCTGGTGCAGCCACAATAACCTGGTACTGAACGCCCAGAAGACAGTGGAGATTATAGTGGACTTTAGGAAGCACACAGCCCCTCTACCCTCCATCATCCTGACTGACACCCCCATCACCACAGTGGACTCTTCTCGCTTCCTGGGAACTACCATCACCCAGGACCTCAAGTGGGAGCCCACCATCACCTCTGTCATCAAAAAGGCCCAGCAGAGGATGTACTTCCTGCGGCAGTTGAAGAAATTCAACTTGCCAGCAAGGACCATGGTGCAGTTCTATACTGCCATCATTGAGTCCATCCTTACCTCCTCCATCACTGTGTGGTACGCTGGAGCCACCACTAGGGACAAACAGAGACTACAGCGCGTTGTGCACTCTGCTGAGAAGGTGATTGGCTGTAAACTCCCATCTCTCCAGGACCTGTACACCTCCAGGACACTGGGGCGTGCAGGTCGGATCACAGCCGACCACTCTCACCCTGGGCACAGACTTTTTGACCCTCTCCCCTCAGGCAGGAGGCTACGGTCCATACGGACCAGAACCTCCCGCCATAAGAACAGTTTCTTCCCCTCTGCTGTTGGACTCATGAACAATTACCCTAAGACTGTTACCACCACCCTCCACAAACGCTGATGACCCTATGTCTATGCACCTGTCTGATTGCACTGATGTACATATTAGTGGAATATAGCTTACATTTTTTATCTTTTAATTAGTCTCTGCACTGTATATTTTGTAATTTTGTAATATTGTGTTATAGTTATAGCTCTAGTATCTCTGTATATTTGCAATTTGTATACTTGTATATTGTCTTATAGTTTTTATACTTATTTGTTTTTTTCTGTAAGCACGAAGTACCGCAGCAATTTCCTAATGCTGTGAACCTGTTCACCCATATGGCAATAAAAACCTTCTGATTTTGATTCTGATTCTGATTCTGAAACCAACTAGTAAACTTTTCTCCAAAGCCCATCTCAATTAATGTTTGTTTAAGAAATTGCCAATCTACCCGATCGAACGCTTTCTCAGCATCTAAGCTGAGAAGCATTGATGTATGTGCATCTTTTGCCATAAATGACTCCAAGTTTAATGCTCTCCTTATATTATTTATCTCTTGACGGCCTGAAATGAACCCTGTCTGATCTGGTTTTATTAATTTCGTAATATATTTTTGTATTCTACTTGCTAAAATAGATGTTAATATTTTATAGTCCACACATAAGAGGCTAATAGGACGGTAGCTAGAGCAGAATAGTGGATCTTTTCCTTCTTTATGCAAGACTGTGATGATAGCCTCCGACCATGACTCTGGAGGATTTCCTGAATTTAACACATAATTATATAGTTTGCATAGCACAGGGATAAGGTCATTAACAAACACTTTATATTATTCTCCTGCAAACCCATCTATTCCAGGCGACTTATTTTTTTTAAATGAACAATCATTTCTTTCACCTCTTTTTCTGTAATTGGTTTTACTAGCATAGAAGCTTCCTCGGCTGTCAGTTTGTCTAATTTAACATTTTTAAAGAAATTACGTATTTTTTCTTCTTTTAATTTCAGAAGTTGACCTTTTACAATTGTTCATAATATTTAGCAAATGTGTCTGAAATTGCTTTAGGGGAAGTTTATACCTCCCCAGAATGGAGTTGTCTAATTTTAGGGACTATATGGCTAGCTTGTGCTTTTTGTATTTGAAATGATAATAATCTACTCGCTTTGTTTCCAAATTCATAGTATTTCCTATCAATAAACCTAAGGGCACCCTCTGCCTTGTAATTCAATAACTCATCTAATTTTATTCTGTTTTCTTTGAGTTTATTAAGTATTTCTTGTTTTTCACCTTGTTTATGTTTATTTTCCAATCTCTTAATTTCATTTTCTAATTCTACTTGTTCCTTAAGTCTGTCTTTCTTCAACTTTGATCCTATAGATATTTTGCCTCTTATTGTAGCTTTACCTGCATCCCACAAAATAGAAGAAGACACCATTCCATTGTCATTTGAAGTAAAATATTCAAGTATCGCTGATCTTATTTCTTCTCTTCTGCCTGTATCTGCTAGTAACGAGACATTAATTCTCCAATCCCAAGTCAAGTGCCATTGTAACTGGGCTGTGGTCTGAGATGGTCATTGGCTCAATCACACATTTTTTAACTCGGTATACCACTGTTTTTTAAATTAAAAAATGATCTAACCGCGAGTAGCTCCCGTGTACTTGTGACATAAAGGTGAAGTCTTTCTCACTAGGATGCAGGTGGCACCATGCATCTGTCAGTCCTAATTCCTTTATCATATTTAATAGACCTTTAGACATTCTAGATTGGGGTTTAGAAGATGTTGGTAATTTATCTAGTCTATTATTCAGTACACAGTTAAAGTCTCCACCCATCAAAAATAAACCTTCACAGTTATCAGCAACCAAATGGGCCAACTTCCTGAAAAAGTGTGGGCAGTCTTCATTCAGTGCGTAGGTATTCAAAACTGTTATTTTGAGTCCATCGATTGTCCCTATGACCATAATATAGCGTCCCTCTTCATCCTGATAAATCTTTTCACAATGGAAATGTACAGATCCACTAAAAAGTATAGCTACCCCTCTCTTTTTGTATTTCTTATATGAACTGCTGTAAACCTGATCTACTCATCCTCTTTTGAGATTCTATTTCTGTGAGGTGTGTTTTTTTTAAGTAGAGCGATATCGCACTGCATTTTTTAATTGACTCATTATCTTTTTTCTTTTAGTTGGGTTATTTATTCCTTTTATGTTATATGTACTTAGGTTAAGCAATGTCATTATTATATTTGTATCTTTTCATATATCAATCTCCTGTCCACTCATCAGCATCTATTAGACATAGAAAGTAAAAATAATATAGCTCCAAGAATGTAAAACTATACAAAGAAAAAAAAAATAAACAAACAAAAACCACTAGCCTCAGGTAGAACACAACAAATCAGAGCCAGGCTGGGGGCGGGGCAAATGACCAGGCCCTTTATACCCAAATAATAAAGCTCATCATAACATCATTTTACAACATACACATATCTACAACAGTGTGCATGTGTATGTTATGAAATGCCACTCATGTTAGCTTAGTCCGAAAAAATGCTCCACTACGTTAAAAATATTTTTCCAGACTTGCCTGTTCTTAATGCAGCCGTTCACACCAACTGCGTCATTTCACAGGACGTATTTGCGGCATTTATTTTTTTGGATCAAGTTTGATTTTTCTGACTTTTGCAAGCGAACAAACAGATCTGACCAATCAGAGCGCTGCATTTAGCAACATTTGAGTTCATAGCTCAAAACACAGCGATGTACTGAATATACAGTGATGTGGGAACAGTAAACTCATACTATTTTACCTCAGACACACAGCTACACGCTGTTCTGAGTCAGTCGGCTCTCTGAAATTATTCTCTGCCTCCTCACATGTGATCCCAGCTCTGCCAACAACAACTGCCCACTGACATCCTAAAGTATGCGCGAAAGCGGCCACGATGCAGCTTCAACTCCGGGATCAAACCATGAAACTCTCCCTGCTGCTGCTTTCTTATGAGTTGGATGAACCCAGAGTCTCTGCTTCTTCCTTCTCTTGTTTAGAAACATCACAACCTCATTACATCATCATTTGATGTCGACTTCCCTTCTTTCACAGTGCGTTTTATGAGGGCGATTTATTCGCAAAAACGCAACGCATCCGGTGTGTATATAGGTTACACTGTAGACATTTAAACATAGACGCCTCGTTGACTGGGTTGGCCTGCTGATGTTACGTAACTGTGTGTCCGCCATATTGGAGGAGGCAAAGCTGCACTGTGAACTAATACAAGTGAATGGACTGAACTTCATAAAGCACCTTTCTTAAAGTGTTATTTAAGATAAGATAAGAGATAAGATAAGATAAAACTTTAATGATCCCAAATTTGCGCATTACAGCAGCTCAGTACAGAAAACTAAAAATAGAATAGAATAAAATAAAATAGAAAAACACTATACACATATACATAAGCACTATATACAGAAAATATATAGTCAATACCCACATGTACATATACACACATATACACACACACATCAAAACACTATATACAGATATCAAAATATTATATACATTTGTAGCCGGTAAGGTACACAGCATACACGGTATGCATTATATGGGTGAGTGTAATAAATAAAATGTATCTGGACTGTATGGATAAAGTGATGCAGAGGAGGTAAAGTGTCCAAGTGACTCAAGACATTATGAAGTGTTGTACAGTCTAACTGCTGTTGGGATGAATGACCTGCGAAAGCGCTCCTTCCTGCAGCGAGGATGTTTCAGTCTCTGACTGAAGGAGCTGCTCAGTTCACCCACGGTCTCATGCAGAGGGTGATGGGGGTTGTTCATGATGGATGTCAGCTTTGCTAACATCCTCCTCTCACCCATCACCATCACAGACTCCAGAGGACATCCCAACACAGAGCTAGACCTCCGCACCAGTTTGTCGATCCTGCTCCTGTCCCTTTCGGTGCATCCACCCCCCCAGCAGGCCACTGCATAGAAAAGGGCAGATGCTACCACTGTGTCATAAAAGGTCTTTAACAGAGTCCTGCAGACACCAAAGGACCTCAGTCTCCTCAGCAGGTGGAGTCGACTCTGGCCCTTCTTATACAGGACATCTGTGTTTGTACTCCAGTCCAACTTGTTATTGAGATGAACACCCAGGTATTTGTAGGAGACAACTGTCTCAATGTCCTTTCCCTGGATGTTCACCGGTGCTGTAGGGGGTGGCTTCCTCCTGAAGTCTATGATCATCTCCTTCGTCTTGCTGGCGTTGATTTGGAGTGCGTTGTTCTCACACCAGCCGACAAAGTCACTGATGACCCCCCTGTATTCCTGGTCGTTCCCATCTGATACACATCCAATGATGGCCGTATCATCTGAGAACTTCTGTAGGTGGCAGTGGTCCGAGTTGTACCTGAAGTCTGAGGTGTACAGACTGAACAGAAAGGGTGAGAGGACCGTGCCCTGTGGCGCCCCCGTGCTGCAGACTACCACATCAGACATACAATCATGGCACCTCACATACTGTGGTCTGTTGGTGAGGTAGTCGATGGTCCATGCCGTCAGCTGACTGTCTACTCCGGCTCCCTCCATCTTCCCTCTCAGTAGTGCAGGCTGGATGGTGTTGAAAGCACTGGAGAAGTCAAAGAACATGACCCTCACAGTGTTTCCTGCCTGCTCTAGGTGAGAGAGGGATCTGTGCAGCAGGTAGATGATGGCATCGTCCACCCCAATGCCGGGCTGGTAGGCGAACTGCAGGGGGTCCAGCGCTGAGCTCACCAGTGGGCGGAGGTGATGAAGGATGAGCCTCTCCATGGTCTTCATCAGGTGAGAAGTCAGGGCCACAGGTCTGTAGTGGTTGGACTCCCTGGGCTGTGCGATCTTTGGCACTGGAACTATGCAGGAAGTCTTCCACAGTTCAGGAACCCTCTCCAGATTCAGGCTCAGGTTGAAGATATGCAGTACCACCTGACAGAGCTGGTCTGCACAATCCCTGAGCAGTCTGGGGCTGATTCCATCTGGACCCGCTGCCTTCCTGATCTTCGTCTTTCTGAGCTGACTTCTCACCTGGTCAGTTGTGAGGTGGATGTGAGGCTGGGTTGGGGTGGGTGATGGGGCTGGCTCCGCTGTAGGTGAGGGTGAGGAGAGTGCAGGCAATGATAGCACTACACCAGGAGAGAGGGGGGTCAGCATACGGAGGGGGGCAGATGGGAGCTGAGGGGTGGGGGAGGTGGTCAACGACCCAGAGTCAAATCTATTGAAAAACAGGTTTAGGTCGTTAGCCCAAGCCCCGGTCAGCAGACACTGTGGCTCCTCCATTGTCCTTGAAGTGGCCAGAGATTTTTTTCATGTTTCTCCAGACTTCTCGGACTTTGTTATGTTGGAGCTGTTCCTCCATCTTCCTCCTGAAGCTCTCTTTGCCTCTCCGGATCTTGTATTTCACATCCTTTTGCACTCTCCTCAGTTCCTCCTTGTCTCCAGATCTGAAGGCCCTCTTCTTCTCGTTCAGCAGGGCCTTCAGCTCTGGGGTCACCCACGGTTTATTGTTGGAGAAGCACCGTACCTTCTTGGTTGGCACAGTGTTCTCCACACAGAAGTTCATGTAGTCTGTGATGCAGTGGGTGAGGGCGTCAATGTCCTCACCCTGAGGCCTGCAGAGTTCCTGCCAGTCTGTAGATTCAAAACAGTCTCTCAGGGCCTCACTGCAGTCCTCAGACCACAGTCTTATTATCTTCTTGGTGGGGGGTTTCTTCTTCACAATGGGGGTGTAGGTGGGGTGAAGAATGACCGGGTTGTGGTCTGAGTGGGAGTACATCCGCAGGATGATTTGACCTGGAGTATCAATACGACCAGCATTGTCAGGAAGGCCCAACAGAGACTGCATTTCCTGAGGGTTCTTAGGAGCAACTATCTGACCCAGAATCTGCTGGTGTCCTTCTACCGTTGCTGTGTAGAGAGCATCCTGACCTACTGTCTGTGCGTGTGGTTTAACAGCTGCACAGCAGCAGACAGGAAAACACTCCAGCGAATCATCAACACGGCTCAAAAGATCATAGGCTGTCCCCTGCCCTCCCTCCAGGAACTGTTCAATGCCCGCTGCCAGAGGAGGGCACAGAACATCCTCCAGGACCCCTCACACCCTGGACACTCCTTGTTTCAGCTACTGCCATCAGGCAGACGTTTCAGGACAATGAAGGCCAGAACAAACAGACTGAGGAACAGCTTTTATGCCAGGGCTATCATTGAACTGAACTCTGTGTGGTTTGGACAGTGATGTGGGGTGGTAGTGCTGACTGTGTGTGTGCGTTGGTGTGTGTATTGGGGCTAGATTCATCTTAATTTACTATTGTGCACTGTATTTTAGTAATCATTTTTATCACTCATATTTTTATTATTTTATTAATTATTGTCTGAGGCACCTACAAAGGAATGCATTTTAAATTTCGTTGTGCAACTTCTGTGTACAATGACAATAAAGATTCTGATTCTGATTCTGATTCTGAGTGGCCAAGTGGGGGTAGAGGTGATGAGCTGTAAGCCTCCTTTGTGTTGGCAAACAGCAGGTCTAGAGTTTTATTGTCCCTTGTGTGGCAGTCAACATATTGGGTGAAGTTAGGGAGAGATGATAATCAGGGACTGCGGATGTGCCGTCTGTAACTGAGAGACGGTGGTGTGGATGTCCTCACAGGCTGCTGTAGCGTCGGCCGACGGCGGGATGTAAACAGTTAACACAATAACATGTGAAAACTCCCGGGCCAGGTGGTATGGCCGAACACTAACCGCTAACAGTTCAATGTCTTTGGTACAGCGCTGCTCCTTCACAGTGATGTGTCCTGGGTTACACCATCTCTCATTAACGTACATCGCCAGTCCCCCACCTCTCCTCTTACCACTCTCCCTCATGCTCCGATCCGCTCTCACCAGCTGAAAGCCCTCCAATGTTACGACGGAGTCAGGTGTGTGATCCGTGAGCCAAGTCTCCGTGAACAGCAGGAGGCTGCTCTGCTGGTACTCCCACTGCAGTCTGGTTAGCGCCGTCAGCTCTTCCATCTTGTTGGGTAAAGATCTTACGTTGCCCATGAGAATAGATGGAATGCTCGGTTTGTACCGTCTCCTCCTCTCCCGGTACTTCGCTCCAGCTCTGCATCCCCTCCTCCGACGCCGTAATTCCTTCGGAATCTCGGGTCTCTCCTCCAGGAGTATGCTCCTGTTGCACAGGGCTAACAGCTGATCCCGGCTGTAAACAATAGAGTGGCTCACCGGTTCTCCAGATGAAGTGGTGAAAAGTCCCAAAAAGAGTATAAGGAATGCCACTACTCTAATGAAACTTTGCAGGTCCATGGCGGGTTTGATATCCGATATAACTACGAAACTAAGAGTCTGAAAGAAAACCTTAAAATACAAGAAAAACACACAAGAAAGGGAAGTAACCTGGGAGCTGCAGTAACAGGCTGCCTACCGTGGCGCCATCATGGAAAAAAAAAAAAAAAAAAAAAAAAAAAAAGTTTAAGTTAATGCATTCATTCACACATTCAAATATGCACTAATCTACTCTGGGAAACTGTTAGGCACAAAAAAAATAATTTGGTTTCAAAATGTTAGAATGGCCAAATATGATCAAAAACAATTCCTCAGTCTTACCTGTGAAAGGTAATCCCATGTGATCCCGTTTTCACTGTAAAATGGTTCGAACAACTCCATTCAGCACCAGAGTGCAGCATCTCTCTCATGTTATGTTGGCCGCTTTTGCCTCCTCTAATATGGCGGCGACGTTGGCGTATGAGTCAGCGCTCAATGTGGCGTCTACGTATATATGTGTATGGGTTATATGACAAGTTTGCATCCGAAAGATTCGGAATTTCGTGTCGTTTTTATGCAACGCATCCGGTGTGAAACAGCCTTTAGTTTACAATCTGTTGCCAAGTGACTGATGATGACGTTGGTGGACGGTTGGTGACGCGTTTTACCCACAATACACTCGGAGAAAATATCGGCGATTCACTTGAAAATTTGCGTGTCATAAAGTTAAATGTAAGAGTGAAAATAAAGCCAGTCATGCAGCTACTACACCTACTACATCACTAAAGTCAGTCGGTCTTATAAAGTTTTGAGCAACCATGACTCAGTCCTGACTGTGGCAACCTTTAAAACCCCTGTGTAAAACATGAATGATGGGTGATGTACTGTATAGTGGGCGGTATACTGTGCACATCATGATACAATCAGGAGAGGGCCCACCTTCTCCACCTCGCCTCGGACGCAACAGAAGCCTGGCTACCTGAAATCTTATCCTCCTCCTTCTTTCTCCCATTCGGGCCCCCTCTAGGCCCAGGCCGGGGGCTTGTCGCCCTCCCAGCCCCCCCAGAAGCTCCGCCCCTGCTCAGCACTATATATTACCTTAATAGCTTCTGTCCAAAATCCTATTTATGCAATTGTTATACCTCTGCCCTCTTATTATTCGTTTTCCTCTTCCTCCTCCATCATGGCCTTCAGCTGGATCTGCCGGTCTGGACTGGAGTGAACGGTGCGCTCTTTCAATTTTGAAATCCAAATTGGGTGGTAACTTTAGGAAGCAGGCTTTTCACAAAGGCTTTCACATCGCCATCTTCTTTCCCTTCCGGTATCTGGAATATACGTAGGTTGTTTCGTCTTAGCCTATTTTGTAAATCATCACATATGGCTGTGAGTTGTTTTTCACATTGAAGCAGATATCGCATTACACGATGCTGTCTTGCTCCTGTTTCCTCCACCTCGCTCATTCTCCTTCCAGCTCACAAATTCTTTGCTGATGGTCACCAAGTTGGCCTTTAATGTCGGTCACAGCTTTTTCTAAGCGCTCAAGTGTCTGTGCTGTTTGTTTATGTCCCCTGTTTCCTCAGTTTCTCTATTAGTCTTGGTCTCGCACATTGCCTGCACCTTGCCGCTAGTAGTATCCAAGCTAGCGCTGTCCTCGCTCGGTGTTTTATCAGTTTCTTTCAAATACTTTTGTTTTCCATGTCCTCTAGTTCTTAGGGCAGAGGACATCTTGTTTGATAGTTAAATTATTTTCTGAGGGCCTTAAATATCTGCACTTGTCACATTTTTCTAGTTTTTTCTGATGGAGCCTAAATCCTAGCCTCTTACTCTTATCATGACGTCACCGGAAGTCCTCTCAAACAGGACTTCTGAGGGACAAGCTGGAGCTGTCAGGAGTTGACCACCACATGTCCCAATGGATACTGGACTACAGCAGTGGCCGCCCAGAATATGTGAGGACACGGGGTTGTGTTTCCGACAGGCTGGTCTGCAGTATGGGGGCCACACAGGGAACTGTGCTGGCACCGTTCCTCTTCACCCTCTACACTGCAGACTTTTCCATCAACGCCCCACACTGCCATCTACAGAAGTTCTCTGACGACTCTGCCATAGTTGGCCTCATCACAGGTGAGGATGACTCAGAGTACAAACAGTAGACCCAGGACTTTGTGGACTGGTGCCAGCGGAACCACCTCCTGATTAACGCTGCTAAAACTGAGAAGCTGGTGGTGGATTTCTGCAGGTGCAGACCCACCACATTGACACCAGTGAACATCCAGGGAGTGGACATTGAGATAGTGAATTCTTATAAGTACCTGGGTGTTCACCTGAACAATAAACTGGACTGGACTCACAACACTGATGCGCTTTACAGGAAGGGTCAGAGCAGACTCTACCTGCTGAGAAGGCTGAGGTCTTTTGGAGAGCAGGGGGCACTCCTGAAGACCTTCTACGACTCTGTTGTAGCATCAGCCATTTTCTATGCTGTAATATGTTGGAGCAGCAGCTTATCTGCAGCTGAGAGGAAGCAGTTAGATAAGCTCATCAAGAAGGCCAGCTCAGTCCTAGGATGTCCTCTCGACCCAGTGCAGGTGGTGGGAGACAGAAGGACTCTAAACTAAAATAACATCATTGATGGACAATGTCTCCTACCCCATGCACGAAGCTGTTGCTGAATTGGAGAGCTCCTTCAGTGACAGACTGTTGCATCCTACAGTAAATGCACAAAGGAGCATTACCGCAAGTCCTTCCTCCTATCACTGCTCCCAACAAAATCAATAGGTATTATATCAATGTTGGCATTTGCACAATCATTTACTCTGTTCTTACTTACTCTTAAATTACATTCTGCTGTTATTGCACATTTCGACTCAGTTGCACATCCATGGGATTGTGAGTCTGATATAGTCTTGTATATTGTATACTAATAATAATAATAAGGGTTAGGGTTTATTATTATTATTATTATTATTATTATTATCCCTGTTATTGCCAAACTTGTTTTTTATATATTGTTTTTAACATTTTAAGAACTTCTTGTGTGAACGTTTATATCTTTTGCTGCTGGTACACTGGAATTTCCCCTTTGTGGGACAATAAAGGCTGTTTCTATTCTATTCGATTCTATGATCTCCATAAACAGAAATCAATGAGCATGCGGATTTTTGATGCAGGAATCTTTCTGGTTTCTGTTTGCAGTGCTACTCACCAATCATGTTTGAGCAGGTAAACGGGACATGGTTGAAATACTGTTTTGAAACCATATTATCAATGCATGCCTCACACTCTGGAAGCCACACTCACTAGAGGCAAAACAGACCGTAAATATGCAAATGAGAGCTGAAACATGAAAACGCCTTTATTCAGTGCAAAGTCAATAGAGAGCCCAGTGTGGGCGGGGCTTAAATGTTCTCTGTCTTTATTGGCTGTGGTCTTAAGATCATTTAGCTTTTCAAATTTATTATCAATATTCTCCAATCTCATTGTACATTCTGTATAATGACAATAAAGGATTTGTTATCCTTTGGCCACAGTGTCAGAAGATCAGCTGATTTTCATTCTTTTGAAAGCCTGACTCTTAGTCTTGTCCATCCTAATTGGGAAAATCAAAAACCTGTTTTATTTATTATTATCTATCGTCCACCTGGTCCCTACTTAGAGTTTCTGTCTGATTTCTCAGACTTTTTATCTGATTTAGTGCTCAGTTCAGATAAAATAATTATAGTGGGTGATTTTAACATCCATGTAGATGCTGAGAATGACAGCCTCAACACTGCATTTAATCTATTGTTAGATTCAATTGGCTTCTCTCAAAATGTAAAGGAGCCCACCCACCACTTTAATCATACTCTGGATCTTGTCCTGACATATGGCATAGAAACTGAAGACTTAACAGTATTCCCTGAAAGCCCCCTCCTGTCTGATCATATCTTAGTAACATTTACATTTACTTTAATGGATTACACAGCAGTGGGGAATATGTTTTATTACAGTAGAAGTCTTTCTGAAAGTGCTGTAACTAAGTTTAAGGATCTAATTCCTTCATTGTTATGCTCTTCAGTGCCAACACAGTGCAGAGCAGCTACCTAAACTCTGCTCCCAGTGAGGTTGATTATCTCGTCAATAGTTTTACATCCTCACTGCGTATGACTTTGGATACTGTGGCTCCTCTGAAAAGGAAAGCTTCAAATCAGAAGTGCCTGACTCCGTGGTATAATTCACAAACGCACAGCTTAAAGCAGATAACCCGAAAGCTGGAGAGGGAATGGCGTCTCACTAAATTAGAAGATGCTCATTTAGCCTGGAAAAAGAGTTTGTTGCTCTATAAAAAAGCCCTCTGTAAAGCTAGGACGTCTTACTATTCATCATTAATTGAAGAAAATAAGAACAACCCCAGGTTTGTTTTCAGCACTGTAGCCAGGCTGACAAAGAGTCAGAGCTCTGTAGAGCCGAGTATTCCTTTCACATTAACTAGTAGTGACTTCATGGATTTCTTTACAAATAAAATTTTAGACATTAGAGAAAAAATTATTCATAACCATCTCAAAGATTATTCTTCATGTTCGGCTGCTTTCAGCACTGCTGGTATTTGTTTAGACTCTTTTGCTCCAGTTGATCTTTCAGAGTTAACTTCAATAGTTACTTCCTCCAAACCAGCAACATGTTTGTTAGATCCCATTCCTACTAGACTGTTCAAAGAAGTCTTTCCAATTATTGATGCTTCAATCTTAAAAATGATCAATCAGTCTTTATTAGTTGGCTATGTACCACAGACCTTCAAGGTGGCTGTAATTAAACCTCTGCTTAAAAAGCCATCACTTGACCCAGCTGTCTTAGCTAATTATAGGCCAATCTCCAACCTTCCTTTTCTCTCAAAGATTCTTGAAAGAGTAGTTGTAAAACAGCTAACTGATCATCTGCAGAGGAACGGTTTATTTGAAGAGTTTCAGTCAGGTTTCAGAATTCATCACAGTACAGAAACAGCATTAGTGAAGGTTACCAATGATCTTCTTAGAGCCTCTGACAGTGGACTCATCTCTGTTCTTGTCCTGTTGGACCTCAGTGCAGCTTTTGATACTGTTGACCATAACATTTTATTACAGAGATTAGAGCTTGCTATAGGTATTAAAGGTACTGCACTGCAGTGGTTTGAATCATATTTATCTCATAGACTCCAATTTGTTCATGTAAATGGGGAGTCTTCTTCACACACTAAGGTTAATTATGGAGTTCCACAGGGTTCTGTGCTAGGACCAATTTTATTTACATTATACATGCTTCTCTTAGGCAGTATTATTAGAAAGCACTGCATCAATTTTCATTGTTATGCAGATGATACTCAGCTTTACCTATCAATGAAGCCAGATGACACACATCAATTAGTTAAACTGCAGGAATGTCTTAAAGACATTAAGGCCTGGATGACCTCTAATTTCCTGCTTCTAAATTCAGATCAAACTGAAGTTCTTGTTCTCGGCCCCACAAATCTTAGAAACATGGTGTCTAACCAGATACTTACTCTGGATGGCATTACTTTGGCCTCCAGTAACACTGTGAGAAATCTTGGAGTCATTTTTGACCAGGATATGTCCTTCAATGCACATATTAAACAAATATGTAGGACCGCTTTTTTGCATTTGCGCAATATTTCTAAAATTAGAAACATCCTTTCTCAGAGTGATGCTGAAAAGCTCATTCATGCATTTATTACTTCTAGGCTGGATTATTGTAATTCATTATTATCAGGCTGTCCTAAAAGCTTCCTGAAAAGCCTTCAGCTGATCCAAAATGCTGCAGCTAGAGTACTGACAGGGACTAGAAAGAGAGAGCATATTTCTCCCATATTGGCTTCTCTTCATTGGCTCCCTGTTAAATCTAGAATAGAATTTAAAATTCTTCTCCTCACATACAAGGTCTTGAATAATCAGGCACCATCTTATCTCAAAGACCTCATAGTACCATATCACCCCAACAGAGCACTTCTCTCTCAGACTGCTGGCTTACTTGTGGTTCCTAGGATACTTAAGAGTAGAATGGGAGGCAGAGCCTTCAGCTTTCAGGCCCCTCTTCTGTGGAACCAGCTCCCAGCTTGGATTCAGGAGACAGACACCCTCTCTATTTTTAAGATTAGGCTTAAAACTTTCCTTTATGATCAAGCTTATAGTTAGGGCTGGATCAGGTGACCCTGAACCATCCCTTAGTTATGCTGCTATAGGCCTAGTCTGCTGGGGGGTTCACATAATGCACTGTTACTCATTCACCTTATTTACTTTGTTTATACTCCACTCTGAATTTAATCATTAATTGATATTAATCTCTGGCTCTCTTCCACAGCATGTCTTTCTCTCCCCTCAGCCCAACTGGTCGCGGCAGATGACTGCCCCTCCCTGAGCCTGGTTCTGCTGGAGGTTTCTTCCTGTTAAAGGGAGTTTTTCCTTCCCACTGTCACCAAGTGCTGCTCATAGGGGGTCATTTTGACTGTTGGGTTTTCTCTGTATTATTATAGGGTCTTTACCCACAATACAAAGCGCCTTGAGGCGACAGTTTGTTGTGATTTGGCGCTATATAAATAAAATTGAATTGAATTGAATTGAATTGAATTGAATTGGTTCACAGATTGTGATGTCAGGCTGGGAAATGTTTCAAATATTCATAAAATAAAAAGGGGGAGCTGTGTTATTTCACAGCTCCCACCATCAATCAATTTTTGTTTCTTGATGATGTTTCACCTCCCATCCAAAAGGCTTCTTCAGTTCTCAAACCAAATGGTGGAGAGACCCAGGTATTTAAACATCTGTGGCTGTAGTTCCCTGGAGGTGGTTATGACCCTCTATTGTTCATGTGCATAATCACATGTGCCAAGATGTGAGAGGAGGCGTGGGTCATTACAGTCAGTGGTTTTAGATGAAACCAATTTAGGACTTCGCTCCATTGTTTCATGTGACCTATTGAGGTAACAACAAAGGTTACACCTTTGTTCCAGTAAAAAGAAGTCCAGTCACCTTATTTCAAGCTCCAGAGACTACTATGACCTGGATAACTGAGAACCTACACTGACATACATGTTGGTCTAAAAAGTGCTAAAGAACGAAGGAGAAACCTCTCACAAGCTCCTGTTGGGCTGAGATTATAAATGCTTCTTGCTAAGTTTCACATTCATTTGCAAAACTACTTTCTGTCTTTTTTTTTTTGGCTGCAGAATCTGCTGCATTTTAACGGTCAGATGTGAAGAGCTGCCTTCTGTGACGAAGAGAAATGTGGACTGGTCCTGTTCTAAGGTGAAGTAATGAGTACAATATCCTGACTGTACAGGCAGCACACAGGTGAATCACATTTATAAAAACAGATTCAGGATCAGCTGTTTGGAGGTTCCTGAGTGAAACTGCTGGTAGATATTTGGTGAAGAAACACACCTTCTGCATTCAAGGCTGAATGTGTCAGCAACTCAGTGTGCAGCATCAGTGCCCCCATGTGGTGACAGGAAATACCGCACAGTGTGCAGGTGGCAGTTCACCTGTGACTCAGTGTATATAAAAAAACACCTGAGAAATGCCTTCCAGCTGAGTCAGTGTGTTTAAGTTCTCAGTGACCAGCAGATAAACTGCAGGTGGTGGAGCCACATTCGATATCAGAGCTCAGAGATATGATGCAGGCTGAGTTCAAAGGTCACTCTGATATCAGTCAATGAAGGCTGCGCTCCAGAAGGGGGCGCTCTACTGCAAAACACAGCCAGATGCAGGTAAAGGTTTCCTGTTTTCTCCAGCAGACTTTCTGTGGTTTTTCTGTGTCTGGGAAACAAAAGGCAGGTGTGTGATGTCCTTCAGGTGAGTCAGTGACTCCACCTCACCTGTGCACATTTCTACAATAATGTTCAATGAGTCGAAACAAGGCAGGAAACACTTCAGCATGTAAAAAAATATCAGGAAATACAATCTTGAATATTTTTGAATCTCCTATCTTCGGTCTCACTCTCTCCCCCTCTTTCTGGTGTATGGCGCCCCCTCCTGTCCCTATATGTGTCTGTTTATCCTGAAAGAAGTTGAAGGGAACTCTTCAGCTGTTTTCTTTGTTTTGGTTCTGAATGATTGACATGTTTTTGTTTCGGTTAAAATGAGCAACTCCAAAGCAACAGCATCTCCACTGAAACAGAAAATCTCGGGAAGAAACTTTAAAAAACGAACAAAGCAGATGCTTTTCTGTAAAACGTTCTCTGAAAACTATATTTCATGGTGACATCACTCCATCTCCTCCCAGATTAAACAGATGGTTTTATCTTTTTATCTTTGATCTTTCTGTCCGATGAGTTAAAAATAAACGTGATGCAGAGTAAAATCCAGCTCTGCATGTGAGGGACTTTTTTTTTTTTTTAAGAAATAAGAAACTGAAGAAGAGAAGCTGAGCAGAATGAAGAGCTGAACAATGATTTATGGTCACGTTGCTTCTCAGTTTTTTTTTTTAGTGCAAAAATAAAAGCATAAAAGAAATCAAACTGGTAAATCAAAAGGTGAGTACTCATTAAGCAGTGATATTCAGCCAGCAGATATCACAGCTGCTGAGATTTCTCCGTGTTTTTTGCTCTTTTAATTTTAAATGTTGAAAACGCTGTTACAAAGAGTTGACTGTAAAACAGCTGTGATTTTAATTTAAAAGGAGACAAACAACACAAAGCTGTTGGTCAAATTTCAAATTAAATATCAGAATCCGATAAAAAAAATGGTGTGCCCTTCTTATTCTTATTCTTCTTATTCTGGTCTCATATTAAACTTGTATATAAATCATGATATAGCTGCAGGTGGTTTCCTGCTGCTCAGGTGTTTCATTATAACCAAAACACACACTGTCTGAGGTGCAATAATAAACCACGTGATTCAATAACGTGAGTAGGCAGCTGATAAAGTTTTTTTTTAAACTCCAGCTCTCCTGTCTGCATGGACATTATGTATCTGCGCATGCGCTGTGGCGCCCGTCTCTGTGATCTCTCTCCTCGCTCTGTGTGGCTGTCTCTCTCTCTCTCTCTCTGGGAAAAACCCGAGCAGGAGGAGAGCAGCAGGAGGGGAGGAGGAGGAGAAGGACTCCTTCTTCTTCTTCTTGTTCCGATTCGGCGGCGGTGAAGCGTTATTGGAGTAAATGACAAAAAGCTCCCAGTGCGCGGCGGTGAAGGCAGACAGACGCACGCGGATGTGCCTCCGGAAGCGCAGCGGAAACCGCCCCGCGGACCTCCTTCATGCTGCCCAGATTGTGAGTATGAGCTCGGCTGCAGCGGAGGCAGGGACGGAGGGCGCTACGTTCACTTTAAGCCCCTGTGCGGGCTCCCGTCCACGGCCGCGCTCCTCCGCGCTCTGCCGGAAGGTCGCTCTCGGTGATTCCTCCCCCCCCCCTGCTAATAAACGGGCAATTTACAGGGAGGAGGAGGAGAACTCGTGTCTTTTTTCCTGCTTCCTCTGTGAATGACATTGGACCGACAGCTCGCAGGGGGAGGAATGGAGGAGAGGAAGTGGTTACTACTTTATTTCTCTTTCTTTCACTCAGTGTTTTTTTTTCTTTCAGCTCTCATGTGTGCGCTGCCAAAGTGAGGAAGACCTCCACTGTTTAACTGAGGAAGGCCCAGTCCAGACAAGCAGGAACAAACTTTACTCAGTCAGGCTGGAGCTCTGTTTGGATCTGCTGGTGTTTTGACAGAGGCTCAGATGTTCTGACAGATGTTCCGGTTTTCTGACAGATGTGATGTTCTTAGAAAGAACACAGTTAAGATGGTCAGCATTGTTCCACGTCTGATGGAGTTGATTTTGTTGCATCCTTGTTGCATGTGCAGCTCCGGCGTGAACTCACTGGCTGCTCAGGGCAGATCTTAAATTAATGCAGTGGTTTCCCGCATACAAGCTTTACATGGGCAGTGTTGTTTTACTAGCAGACAATCTCCTCGCTCTTATTTTGAAAGTTCAGTTACTGTTAACCAGCTAGCTCTGCCCCTTCCTGTCTTGATTGCCTTTCTGATTATGCTATATATCATTCAGCTTCCTCTGTCAGCCTGCTCTTCCTCCATTGTTGGACTGCAGCTGGTGATGGTGGTCCTGGTTCTGTTCTGGAGGGTCACTCAGACAGAACCTGCAGCAGATTGAGTCCTGAAAGTGGAACCAGGACCAGCAGCTGCAGGTCAACATGGAAAAGAGGCTGATAATTGATTTAATAATGTATTTGGGAAAGCGTGTGCATGCATGTAGCCCGTCACCCCAGGATGCACCCTGATGATGTGAACCAGTATGGTGTATTTTGATTGGGAACATGAAAACATTTAGAGGTGTAGTTCTGAGTGATTAGTCTAAAACAAACAATAACAAGTCTTAGTGAACAGGATATTAATCAGTCCTGAGACCCCTGCTTTCGACATATCATTGGGAGTACCTGAGTGGATGACTCAGTTTTAAACGTTTCACTTTTTAACCATAACTTTATTCATACACACACAGTGTTATCTATGATGGCTCACTTTTATCAATGCAACTAAATCCAAAATACTCCCAAAATAAGGGCAGAGAAAGTTTTGCAATTTTTTGGCCCTATGCCACTGGTCTGCCTTATATGGGCTACACCTGGCCCACAGAATGTGTCAGTACCATAAATGAGCTGTAAGTGCCAAAAGTGGCCCAGATGAGATTTTTAAACACTGACAAGCTCAGTCCTGATTTCTGCCTATGTGGAAAAAGTCTGAAGCTTTTTGTGAGCTGATTGAAATTTGAGTGAGATATCAGCTGGGCCTGAAGAAAAGTTTGAAATAATAAATAAATAAATTTGTAGGTGTAGAGTGTAAAAGAAGGTGATCAGATCCTGACGGAGGCGAATAAAACCAGAGCAAAGCTGAAACTCTGAATTCTTATGATAAAGTTGTAGAATTTGTTGTAGGAAAGAAGAAAGTTTGGAATCAATCATAGTCACTGATATAGTCTTTTTTGTGTGTCTGTGAGGTATTTTGAAACGGTTAGAAATATTACTAATGCAGTAACTCTTATTATGATTATGAGCTTTGTTGAATAGAAAAGGTTAACCCTGCTCGTAGGATGATCATGTGTGTCTAACATGGAATTAAACCATAAACCCTGGCAGTGTCGGTGCCTTGCTCTGTCCAGGTCACAGCAGAGAGTTGAATTAAATTCAGAGAAACGTTTGGGACAAACAGACATGAAGTATTCCTTCAGCTTTCCTTACAGTGGTCAGGGTGCACTTCCTTCCTTTCCTCAGTGCGTGGATGTATAACTGATGATGACTCCTACAGCTCATGTCAGGATAAGCTGCAGTATGGGGATTTATAGGAATGTTGTTGTTATGACCATATAAGGTGCTGGCTCTGGTTTCAAGAGGAAGAGACACTGAAAAGCAGAAATGAATGTGTTGTTGCGTTTAAGGAATCATTTTTCGAGCACAGATTTTACATGTAAGCCCTTCTGAGTCAAGTAAACACCTGTCCATTATCATTACTGCTTCATGTCCACCCTGCTTCCATTCTTATGTGTCTGAGCATATCAAATGTCAGCATGCATCCCTTCTTTATCCTCATTAACTCAGGTCTTTGGGTCCTTCCTGTTGCTGTTTCAGATTACATATTCAGCTTAAAAAAACCTGTCAGAGGTGATGTTTGGAGGTCATTGCAGTGATGTGTGTTGGTGTGAAAATTGTTTAAGGTTTCATTAAACATGCTGTGCTGCTCTTCATGAGGATATTTTCATCCAGTCTGTGGTTAACTTTCAGACTGGACATTTAGATTAAAGCACCTCTCAGATCAGATCGGAGGAGCAGGAGGTTTTTTTCTGTTTTCCTGTTGCCAGTTGGTACACACTTCCTCTTCCTGTGTCTTTCTTCATTGTGTCTGTTGCTTACTTCCTCTTTTTCAGACTGGTCATGTCCTTCCCTTCTGTCTCTCTGTTTCTGCCTTTCAGGCCATCTTTACTGATGTATGTGTGCGTGTGTCTGTTTCCCTTCCATCAGACGCTGCTGCTTTATCAGCCTTTTACAGTGACGGCATTCAAACACAGTAATAGTCATTCAGAGAACCATAACAGTGATGAGAGAGCCTCACTCTGCATGCAAAACTGGAGAGTACATTAAGCAGCGGTGGGACTCATGGAGGAACTCGTGATAACCATATGTTACTCAAGATGACGATCACAGTACCATGACTCTGTGTTACTCAATGCACTGCATACAGGCAAGGAAACTGCTAAAGAAAAACACCTAGAGTGGGTTCTAAATAAGGCCTTAAGTATTTTCATCTCCTCTCAGTCCACAAATAAACATTGAAACAATATGTAGTTATTCATATTACAACATATACATTGAGTCAGCTTGCATTCATCTGAATTAATGTTTGGAGGCTGTGGCTCAGCTGTGGTAGAGTGGATTGTCTTCTAATTGGAAGGTCAGTGGTTTGAGCTCTGGCTCCTTCATTCTGCATGGTGACGTGTCCTTGGACACAATACTGAACGCTGAGGTGTCCCTCAGTGTGAGTGTGACTGTGGCTTGTAGTCAGAGTAGAATACTGGAAGGAAATGAGGTGCAGTTTGCAGTGAGAGTCCATTTTACAGCCTTAATTTCCCCAAAATGGTCATTATTAGTTTTCCTGTTGAAACAGATATGAACAGTGATGAACCTCAGTGTCATGTTTCAGGAATTTAAACAGATTTTACTCTGTTAGGAGACATTTTTGTAAACAACCACTCAGGTTAGGGCAAGGTTGTGTTTCAGCCACATTACCTTTCCATTCCATCCTTATCATTTTATTTTATTTATATTTTTTATTTTTATTTATTTATTTTCTTATTTCTACCTTGTATTATTTCTTATTTCGGCACGTGGAGAATGGCTCCAACAAAATTTCATTGTATTGTGCAATGACAATAAAGATATCTTACATCCTTTGTCCTCATCCCCAATCGGTCGCAGCAGACTGCTGTTTGATGACTGGACTTCTTGAGTTTGTATTTTTGGTGTGTGTAGTTTCACCTCATGTTACCCTTCACTAATTTCAGTCCAACTGATGGCTGGAATCATTTAACAGAAAATGAAGTCCTGTTAAAGTCAAGTTGAATTATACTCAGCCCCAGCTGCTCTCAGACAGCAACAGTAAGCTCCATCTCCATTTCTGATGGGGAGGGGGTGGTGGTGTTCAGGAGAGTCTGGGGCCTGATCAGCTTTTAGTGTGAAGTTGAAATAAATTCATCTCTGCTTTGCAGATGCATATTCACCTCTGTTTGTGCCACTCATGAATCTGCATCAGTTCTGGTGTTTGCAGAGGTTTTGTATGAAATCGCACTGCGTGGAAACTTCACTGTGTGTTTGCTTGAACACTATTAAAGTTTTAACTGATTTACAAAGAAAATAAAAGAGTCGTTGTAACTGCTGTGAAAGCCTTCGACCCCCTTCTGGGCCCGGTGTCAGTGTTCCTGTGTTGCTCACTGAAAGTTCTATAAGTTTTTCAAAATGTCTTTACTGTTTTCACACTTGCGTACACACAGACTCACTGTGGCCTTTTTTCTCTCCTGTGTGTGTGTGTGTGTGTCTGTGTGTATGTTTGTGTAAACTGTGTTTTTTCACATTCATTCATGTATATCTGCATGTTTTTGGATTGTATGTGTGTTTATGGCATGTTTGCATGTGCATTTGTGCATTTCCCTTTTTGTGTGTGTGTGTGTGTGTGTGTGTGTGTGTGTGTGTGTGTGTGTGGGGATAAAGCAGAGGTCCGGGCCTGAAGGGTGGATGACATGCATGTGCCCGGCCTGCTAACATCGCTGAGGAAGCGCACTAACCGACTGGCCGCTCTCTCGACATGGCGGATGTTCTGGTAAAGCCCTCTGACTGTTTCTCCTCTCTGTGTTTATCTCTCTCTGAATATCAGAAACAGGTCCTGTCTTATCAGAAGCTGCCCCTTTAGCATTAACGAGGTCACACTAGCTCTCAGCCGTCCAAATTAACTCAAAGGAGTTCAAGAGCTGTCTCCTGTACTCACTTGCCACACAAAGATAATCATTACTTTATGGATATGACTTTGCAGCAGTAGCCTGGAAAAGCTCCTTTCCTGTTTCAACATGCACAGAGTTGAAACTGAATGTAATTTGATGCTCATGATTTCATCTGTCTAATTGAAATGAGTAAAACTCAGCCCAGACCAGAAGTACATGTAAGGAGTTTGTACATAATGTCATGTAGAGGAAAGAGGACTTGAGTCAAGCAAACAGCTGGGCTGTGAAGATGTTCTGATCTGCTGTGTAGATGTAGCTTCAGGACTGTCGGGTTCCTTTTCCTGCGAAAGAGAGAAACTTTGACAAGTTGAGACTGGACTGACTGCAGAGATGTGCAAGTTCAAGAATGTAAGTGCTGCTTTTTAGCAGCTTTTCCTTCTTTTCATGCCTTCATGGTGTGAATAGGGCCATGCAGTCATCACGGCAGGGTTGGGTTTGTGTGTGTGTGTGTGTGTGTGTGTGTGTGTGTGTGTGTGTGTGTGTGTGTGTGAGTGTGTGGACACCAGGTCTGATTCATCAAGTTTCAGAGAGAAACCAAGAACCCCTGTGTGTCACAATACCTCTGATTCCGCTTCCTGTCCCCCACCCTTCGTCTCTTCCTCCTTTACGGGAGTGAAGGCGTGTTGACTGATGGGAGTCATTGTGGCTGTTAGCAAGCGGCTCAAAGAAAAGAGAAAGAAGGACTTGTTTGTTGGTTGGTCCACCGTTGAATCGTCTTGTCTTTGGTGAGTGGCTGAATGCTTTCTGTGTGCTGGGGTTTAATGTAGCAGACTCTGGTTACTCTGGGCACTCCTGGGACCTTAGATCTGATAGATGCAGATCCAGTGTGCTTCACTCTCTGCTGTCGATACTGGTGATTGTCTACCAAAATGAAGGTTCATAATGCAGATTTTAAAATTATTAAAAAAACCCATCTATCGGTCACTGGGAAAGGCTCTGACAGACGTCTTTAGATAATGTGGAAAATGCGTCATCATCAACCGTATTTCTCAGTTCCTGAAAAGCTACAAACTCAGAGGTGCTGATTTTCATGTTTTGGCTCATAAACAACAGTTAGCATGTTCTGAATTTGAAAGTTCTAGATAGATTTCACAGTTTTTAGATGAACTTTCAGGGACTGAAATTCACATTTCAAAGCTGTGGGCATTCCACCTTAAATGATTTATACTCTGAGCAGGGATAGCACATGCCAGTCTTTACTTAGAGTGTGATTTGCTGTGTGTGTTTGTGTTTTGTGGGCTTTCTCTCTCTTGCCTGGGCTTTTACAAACCCAGCATTTTGTTTCACCTTTAGAAGCTTGAGCTGCAGCTCGATTCTTTGGATTGTCGCTTCACTTTAATAACATTGCTGTTACGTGTCTGAGGATCCTGACGAACAGCACTGAAGCTGCTGCTTGTTCTGGGGTCCCATTTTGTTTTGGTACATGAAATGTTTGTTTGTTTTGCTTGGAATAGATGCAGTTAAAAATAACAAGTTAATTCTAAAATCAATCACTACGAGGTGCTGAAGATAGAGCTGAGTGTGAAGGTAAAGCAGTCTATCTATGGTCCTGCACTCCCCGCAGTTCGTGTGGCCATTAGCTGTGGGTAGTGACGTGAGATTGAGGCATTAGAAAGATGCCCAGAGTAGAGCAGCTACTCCTCTGCATTGAAAGGAGCCAGCTGAGGTGTTTCATGTCCAGCTGAGTTCCAAGGGCACTGCTGCGTCTGCTGCTTAAATCATAGGAGTCTTTTTGTAGTTCTTTCTTTCTGAGGGTTAGCTGATGGAGAAAGAGTGTGTGTTTATTTCTGGAGTCAAACATTAAGTAAATTTCTTTAACAGTAACTTTTCTATAATTCTGTCTGTTTCTTATTTTGGACAGAAGCTGTGCTCAGAGTGTTTCAGTGGGATGTTAACATCCTTGTAGTCTTAAAATGGGCTTGTGGCAGCCTGTTTGGTTGCAGACTGTGTGTGTGTGTGTGTGTGTGTGTGTGTGTGTGTGTGTGTGTGTGTGTGTGCGTGTGCGTGTGCGCACACGTGCTCTGTATAAACGTGCAGTAGCCTAGTTGTGTGTATGTTTAGACAGGCATCTCCTTATAAGGAAAGGGGGTGAATCTGGAGTTTGATGTGGTTTGATGTGGTTTGTCGATGCTCAGCTGAAAACCTCGAATGTGTCACCTCAGAGCAGTTCGGCTGATTTAGAGACCCACTTACTGTGTTTGAGTGTGACTGCTGGAAAAGAAAAGTGTGTGTGTGTGTGTGTGTGTGTGCGTGCGTGTGCGTGTGCGTGTGTGTCTGTTCAACATGTCGAGGCATGAGGTTTTGGAGGTGCTCCTTTCCTTTTTTCTCCCCCAGGTGACTCGCTGAAGTCCACCTGTGCTGTCAGCCTTGTCTCTTTTATATGGTGAAACATAAAAATGTGTCTTGTTCATATTTTTCCCTTCGAAACGAACCTTTCATGTCTGCAGCAGCCAGGAAAACTGAGCTGTGAAAAAAGTGACAGCCGTTGTATTTTAAACCAAACCAAACACTTTAACTAAGTAATTTTATTGGCCTAACAAATGAAGACAAACCACAAAAGAAAACATATTTTAGGTCTAAAACTGATACTAAATTACTGATATTTTCTTTGTGGGATTTGAGTTGCAGCCTCTGGAGTGAGCGCTGGAATGAGCACCACCCAAGCCTATCCCAGCTGTTGTAGTGTGAGAGGCGGGGTACACCTGGACAGGTCACCAGTCTGTCGCAGGGTTAACACAGAGAGACAGACAACCATTCACACTCACATTCTTACCTACAGTCAGGTTAGCATCACCAGTTAAGATGAACCTATGCATGTGTTTGGACTGTGGGAACAGAGTGCCATCTGTGAAACAGGAAACTGTTTGTAAACTGTACCTGCAGCAAAGGTAAAGGTATTACTCTAATTGAGAGGACATGAAGAAGCAGATCAAACATCAGATGGCATTTTAAAGGTTCGCATGGTTTTTAATACCTTCTGCTGAAAACGCAACATTCAGTTGATCAAATGACTAATCAACGATCAGTCGATCAATTGATCGACTGATCGTTGTCGCTACCAATCTCTGAATTTCACTGACATTCCGACTCTGATTCGTGTTCCTGGACAGAATCTGTAGATTTATGTCCTTTATCACTTTTGTCTTCAGCTAACTGCTGTGTCAAAAAGACGCTTTAAAGATTAGAAACAGAACAACAGGAGTCTGTCTGTCTTTTGATCTGTCAACACACGCACGCACGCAGAGGGTGGTGAGATTATGACATGATAATCTTTCAGATTAATACTTGAAATGAGCACTTAATTACTTAAACCCTGTTGGCAGGCACAGCTCTGTGTGTGTGTGTGTGTGTGTGTGTGTGTGTGTGTGTGTGTGTGTGTGTGTGTGTGTGTGTGAGCCCAGCTGTGCAGAGACAAACTGTGATCACAGTGAAGGTATAAAAAAGATTTTAAATCCCAGCTTGCTCATGTGGCGAGCGTACGGACTTTTACAACCAAACACACATCATGCGACCATCAGGCTTCAGGTCACCACTGTGCACCTTGAACTTCACATCACATTAACTGTGAATAACAACTAAACGTTCACGCAAAAACTTATGTTCTAGTTCAGGATGAATCTGGTGATAGTGAGCACCGATCAATAATCTCTAATTCTTACTGTGAGATGGGGAGTCATTCTTTATGTGTAAGAAACATCAGGCTCCACTTAAACACTTTGCTTTAATAAGTTTCATTTATTTTCCCTGGTGTAATTTAAGCTCAGTGTGAGAGTCTTTTCCCTGCTCTAATAACAATACTACTAAATACTGCTAATACTACTAAACTAAATATTATACTTATAGTAATACTAATAAAAGTTACAAAGTGTTTCACAAGACAACATAGAAAAGAAACAGCAACTGGCAGTAAAGAGGTTAAAAAGCAAAAATTTAAATCAAAAACAGGTCAATTTAAAGCAAATATAAAATAATTAAAAAGATCGCTGATGAAACATAGAAATAGACAAAATAGAAATGGCTGAAAGTGGAGGCCCAGAGAAGGCCTGCTTATAAAAATATGTCTTTAAAGACAAGAAGGAGCTCATCTGTGTTTAATCAGACACAAAAAGAAAAACCTCCAGCCTGCTGACCCTCTGCTGGCAGCTTCAGACACACAACAACTTAAGATCAGCTATGTCACTGATACCTGATCCAGCTTTTTGAGCCATGATCTGACCAATATGTGACAGATATCAGAGACTGACATCTTTCTGCAGAAGCTCCTGTGAGACTTTCCTGGACTCTGTCAGAATAACCTGATCCAAGTGTTCAGATTTCACTCCATTAGTTGACTTTGTTAAACCTCATACCAGATCTATACTACAGTCGCTGCAGATCACTTCAAAGATATTCTGGTTGATCATTTTTTTGTCCTCTGACTGTGATACAAACAACCTCAGTATGGCACCGCAGTTCTTCCTATACTCTAGCACATGGGGCTTTCTGAATGGTGAAAGCTGTTTAACATTTGTTCAGGTGATGACTGAACTGGAAACATCAGAATGGTGACATTTGTTTTGATCGCACTGTAGTGGACGGTTATTAATCGTCTCTAAAACAAATGAACCGTTATACATGTCTGGCCTCTTCATTTCTACATGAGAAGTAAAAGTAAACTAGTGTGTGTGTGTGTGTGTGTGTGTGTGTGTGTGTGAGAGAGAGAGACACAATATGGGTGAAAAGACTGAGTGAGTGTGACTTCATGTTTTCTAAGAGTTTCATTTAGACAGAATTTTTAGAGAAAAACTAAAAAGAAATCCATCTCTCGTCTTTACCTCTAAACAAAACTGGTGTGCCAGGTGGAGAGGTTACACCTCTCATGGAGGGAGATAAAGAAAAATGAAAGAAAGAAGAGAAAGAAAGAAGAAGCTAATGGGCTCAGTATACTTGCCACTGTTGCACTTGTAAACTGTACTGGACGCCAAAAGTGATGTCACATCCTCTGACACCTTCTGCACTTTGGTGTTTCAGCCAGTCGTGCAGCTCAGTTTTTCCTCAGCACCAGGCTGAAGACACAAATGTACAATTATGTTGGTTTGTACCACCATTTTAATGACATATCAGAGATTCACAGATTACACAGATTAGACAGAGGGAAATGTTGCAATAGTTTGAAAAGATGAGACTTTCTGGAAAAAAATGAAAAAAAAAAATAAAACAACTCTGTGATTTCTTTAGTTTTGACATCTTCTGCTCTTGTACCAGCACTGATATGGAGGTTTTGTCTGAGTGGCGATACTTATCATTCAGGAGAATGCTGCAGCGAGTACATGCACCCTCAGCGCTGTATAAACGGTACAGAACTGTGGCGACATCACAATTTGCGTGCGACTCGAGCAATGTGGCGAGTGTAATGGGGCCCATAATGTGAGCAGACATATCACTTCCTCTTTTTCTTTTCTGTGTGTGTTTAATGGGATCATCGGGTCAGAGTGTTAATCTGATTAAACTGGAAGCCTTAAAGATGTCTTTCTCACACACACAGAGTGTTAAAGGAGATCGGGTGAGTGATGAGAGTCTGTTTGGTCTTCTTTTCCTTAGATACTTCAGGTTAACTGTGTGTTTGTGTGTGTTTCAACCATGAATGTACTCATACACTGAATTTGTCGGCAGACACATGTTGCACTCTTGTTCACACACTAAGGAAAATACTGTCATGTCCATAAGTTTTGGACAAAGACACATGATTTAAAACCACAGTGGTTTTAAATCTAACCATCAGAATGTGACCGAAGTGCAGACTTTCAGCTTTGATTCAAGGTGTTAAATTACAGTACTGCATTAACTGTTCAGGAATTACAGCCATTTTCATACACAGTCCCCCGTTTTCAGAGGCTCGAAGTATTCAGATAACTCAACATAATTTTAAATATAAGGATTGTTTTTAATACTTGATGAAACCTGTGGACATCACCAAATGCTGTGTTCCCTACTTCAGATGCTCTTCATGCCTTTACTGCAGCACCTTCAGCTGCTGCTTGTTTTTTTCTTTGGGGGACGTCTGATTTGGTTGTGAAATGGTTGTGATCAGACAGACACATAACATTAACTCCAGGTACACAGACTAGTTTTATCAGATGGTCATTTTTTAAATCTAAAAACATGTTTCTATGTTTATCTGTCAGCTATAACTGATGTCTGTGAATCACTGTGAGCTGCATGCTGAGATTATTCCTACGAGCCTCTGGTCAGTCTGAACTTACTGTTCAACATGCCTGGGCAGTACCGTGCTGCAGAGGTTAGTCAGAAAAGTCTGGGTTTGAATCTGCTGCTTGGAGGAGTTTGTAAAGCTTTAAGTTGAATTTCTGCAGTGTTTATGACTGTCACAGCTTTGTTTACATATTTACATATTTACTCATCTCCTGCTCTGCTGCACGCTCATGCTCTCTGCAGCATCTCTGCAGCATTGGCATCAAAAACACGGCTGTCCTGAGTGAACAGCTGGAGATTGACATTAGCTGAGCTTCATTCAAATTTAAATGAAACAAATACACCCAGCTTGATGATGACAGCTTTGACCTGGAGTTAAACACCCTGTGTGTGTGTGTGTGTGTGTGTGTGTGTGTGTGTGTGTGTGTGTGTGTGTGTGTGTGTGTGTGTGTGTGTGTGTGTGTGTGAGTGTGTGACTGTCAGTGTGGACTGACTGAGATTATTTCAGAATTTTACTGCAGTGCTTTCATTCTTTATTTACTTACAAGTTGTTACATTTTTCTCAGTTTTTTGTTTTCATACGAATGCAGCTGGTACAAATTCATTCAGTAAAATAATTTATAAACTAAGACTCCTCTAACACATGCTAAACATCAGACTGTGTGAGTTTCATCTGATGGTTTCACATGATGGTGCAGAAGTCTGAAGTAGTCTTCCTACGTACTTATTCCATCCTCTCTGTTTAATGGTTTCAGCTCCACTAGCAGACAATCAGCACACAGCAGGATGCTTCCTCCACCAGCAGCTACACTTTTCTTTCTGAATGCCTCCTGTTTACTCCTCCAATCACACATCTGCTTACTGTGATCAAACAGCTCCATTTTTGTCCCCTCTGACATTAACACTTTTGAGCAGAACCTGTTTCTTGTCCTTGTGGTCAGATACAAACTGAAGGCAGCTTCTCAGTCATAGACATGTAAAACTCTCTGATGATCCACTGATTTCGGTTCATGTTGGGCCTGAACTTTGCTGGTTTCTGGTTTCTTTGATCATCTGAACTGTCTTCCTGTCAGCTGGATCACTGTTTAGGTCTTTTTTGAAGGCTACAGTTGTTTATAAACTTGTCATTCTTAGACCTGCTCTACGCATTGTTTGCATTTAACTGAGTGTTTCAATCTAGTTCAGTGGAACAAACATTTTCTCTCTCAGCTGCAGTCATAACAGGACAGAAAGTGCAGAGGCCTTAAAAAAGATATGTTGGGACTTTCTTCAGTTACTAAGTTAATATCAGGAGGGTGTTACAGTTTTAACCCTTTGCTTATTTCAGAAAACCCCAAAGAGTTTATTTTCAGTCTTAAAGCTATTTGTTGTCTTAAAGCTTAAAGTTTTAAGTCTTAAAGCTATTTGTTGTCCAGTCATTCAGACCCACACAGAAATGATTTCAAACATGATGTTACCAAACTTTCACGTCCACGGCAAGTGTAAACAGTTTGTGGCCGTGATTCTCCTCAAAATCATGTTACAAATCTCAAAGTAATGTGACTTTCCATCCATCCATCTTCGTCTGCTTCTCCAGTTCGGGGTCGTCGGGGGGCTGGAGCCTATCCCAGCTGTTATGGAGAGGCAGGTATACCTGTACAGGTCACTTTTCTATTACAGGGTTAACACAGAGAGGTTATCCATACGTGTGACTATGCGTGTGAACGCATAGTCACACGTATGGATAATTTAGAATTACTAGTTAACTTAGCATGCATGTCTTTGGACTGTGGGAGGAAGCCGGAGAACCTGAGAGAACCCACAAAGGCACAGAAAGAACCCACCCAGCAGGTGAATTCAAACCCAGTACCTTCTTGCTGTGAGGCAACAGTGCTAACCACCAGTGGAACTTTTATTTCAAGAGAATAAAAAAACTAAAGCATATCTATTTAGATGTCAGAAATAAAAATGTGATTCAGAATAATTTAGACATTTTAGTCCAAAAGCATTTGTGTGTGTGTGTGTGTGAGAGAGTGAGAGAGAGTGAGAGAGAGTGTGTGAGAGAGAGAGAGAGATCGCAACTTGGTCACATGTTGGGTCTCTCACTTCCTCTCTTCTATTCACACCCTTTATTTTGTAAATCTCAGGTTTCTATTTCTTCTTTTATTTTTCATCTCTTTTTATATCTCGTCCTATTTTATGTTTGTCTTTTTTCCAAAGAAAGATTGAATCAGAGGTTCTGATTTCAGATTTTATTTTCACCTTCATGTTGTTTCAGATCAGCTGACTCTGATGTGATGAAGCCTTCAGGTCACTGAGATAAACTTTTGTTCTTCATCTCATTGTCAGATGATGAACAGGCAAACATTCCAATCTTGATCACTTCCTCTGGAGTTGACAGTCTTACATGGTAAAATGTTAAACGTATGTATACAGTGGCTTGCAAAAGTATTCATACCCCTCGAACTTTTTCCATACTTTGTCACATTACAACCACAAACATAAATATATTTCACTGGAATTTAATGTGAAAGACCAACACAAAGTGGTATACAATTGTGAAGTGGAACAAAAATTATACGTGATTCAAAACATTTTTTAATTCAATTCAATTTCAATTCAATTTTATTTATATAGCGCCAAATCACAACAAACTGTCGCCTCAAGGCGCTTTGTATTGTGGGTAAAGACCCTACAATAATACAGAGAAAACCCAACAGTCAAAACGACCCCCTATGAGCAGCACTTGGTCAAGTCAAGTCAAGTCAAGTCAAGTTTATTTATAAAGCACATTTAAAACAACGACGTTGACCAAAGTGCTGTACAAGACAGTGGAAAGGAAAAACTCCCTTTTAACAGGAAGAAACCTCCAGCAGAACCAGGCTCAGGGAGGGGCAGTTTATTTTTACAAATAAAAAACTGAAAAGTGCGGTGTGCAAAAGTATTGAGCCCCCCTGAGTCAATACTATGTGGAACCACCTTTTGCTGCAGTTACAGCTGCAAGTCTTTTAGGGTATGTCTCCACCAGCTTTGCGCATCTACAATAGTGACAGAAATTTTTGCCCATTCTTCTTTGCAAAACAGCTCAAGCTCAGTCAGATTAGATGGAGAGCATTTGTGAACAGCAGTTTTCAGATCTTGCCACAAATTCTCGATTGGTCTGAACTTTGACTGGGCCGTTCTAACACATGAATATGTTTGGTTTGAAACCATTCCATTGTAGCCCTGGCTTTATGTTTAGGGTCGTTGTCCTGCTGAAAGGTGAACCTCCGCCCCAGTCTCAAGTCTTTTGCAGACTCCAACAGGTTTGCCTCCAAGATTGTCCTGTATTTGGCTCCATCCATCTTCCCATCAACTCTGACCAACTTCCCTGTCCCTGCTGAAGAGAAGCAGCCCCAGAGCATGATGATGCTGCCACCACCATATTTGACAGTGGGGATGGTGTGTTCAGAGTGATGTGCAGTGTTAATTCTCCACCACACATAGCGTTTTGCATTTTTTCCTAAAAGTTCAAGTTTGGTCTCATCTGACCAACGCACCTTGTTCAACATGTTTGCTGGTTCCCCAACATGGCTTCTGGCAAACTGCAAACGGGACTTTTTATGGTTTTCTTTTAACAATGGCTTTCTTCTTGCCTCTCTTCCATAAAGACCAGATTTGTGCAGTACATGACTAATAGTTGTCCTGTGGACAGATTCCCCCACCTGAGCTGTGGATCTCTGCATTTGGTCCAGATTCACCATGGGCCTCTTGGCTGCATCTCTGATCAGTGCTCTCCTTGTTTGGCCTGTAAGTTTAGGTGGACGGCCTTGTCTTGGTAGGTTTACAGTTGTGCCATACTCTTTCCATTTCCAGATAAAAGATTGAACAGTGCTCCGTGAGATGTTCAAAGCTTGGGAAATCTTTTTTATAGCCTAAGCCTGCTTTAAACTTCTCCACAACCTTATTCCTGACCTGTCTGCTGTGTTCTTTGGACTTCATGATGCTGTTTACTCCCCAATATTCTTATAACCAACCTCTGAGGCCATCACAGAGCAGCTGTATTTGTACTGAGATTAGATTACACACAGGTGGACTCTTTTTAGTCATTAGCAGTCATCAGGCAACTTCTGAATGCAATTGGTTGCACTCAGAGAAAAGGGGGCTGAATACTTTTGCGCACCGCACTTTTCAGTTTTTTATTTGTAAAAACTGTTTTGAATCATGTATATTTTTTTTTTCCACTTCACAATTGTATACCACTTTGTGTTGGTCTTTCACATTAAATTCCAGTGAAATATATTTATGTTTGTGGTTGTAATGTGAACAATAAGTTTGGGTTAAGGGTTTGAATCCCAGTCGGGGCATGCATCCAGTAATGCTAGACCCCCATGCTACCCAAACCTACCTTGGAATATGAGTGAGAGACATATAACTGAAGCCACACTGGCTTGGATTTTACCCGAATTAACAAGGTCCGTGTCAGGTGTTGAGGAACCAGGGCATACTGATGATAAGTGGGCTACTGAAACAAGAATATGGCATAAATGGACACGAGATGAGAATTGGGAATTGTTGGAATGCTACTATGCATGTAATCCCAGTGAAAGGGGTTACATAAAGAGGATGTGGGACCTATGGGTTCTTTGACATCCAACATACAGACTGACATTGACACAGCTAGTAGCTCAGTGTTCCAACATCCACAAGAAGCAACTGCTATCACAGCTAGAGATTGATGTGGTGCAATACAAATGCTACAGCAAGGGGGAGCAGAATGTCCAGCCAGGGGGGGAGATATCATCCCCACACTTCAAGATTGGGTACCAAGCCCCAAGAACAACTGGTACATTGAATGCCAGAGCAGCTGATCTGAAAGAGAAGATCATGGCTGGAAACACTGATCCTTAAGAAGTTTGCCTATAAGATGAACAGACACGAGGAGCAGTACTCTCCATGGAAAAGAAGACCAGAAGCTAAGATCAAGGCAGCATGGAGGGAGGTTAGCCAGCTATCAGAGCTGCAGAAAGGTGTGATGAAGAAAGGGATGCCTAAGAAGTACAACAAGCTGTCCACATCTGAGGCCATAGAAACTGACTAGCAAAGACTCTCAGTCTTGGCTAACCACTTGAAGAGGTATACCAGAGACATAGAAGCCAGGAGAATAAATCAAATGTTCCTTCACTGAATCATCTAAGGTGTACTCTCAGAGGCAGGGGAACAATATAAGAACAGCCCCCCCCCCCCCCCCCCCACTCACTAAGGCTGGAGATGAAGAAATACTGGAAGAATATACGGGAGAAGGAGGGATGCAACACAACAACACTGCTCAGTGGCTAGTGTATCTAAGAGAAGACCACAGCAGCCTCCCTGAACAGGATCCAGTAACCATCACAGTGGCAGACATCCAAGAAAGAGTCTAAAATATGAAGAGCACAAATGAACCAGCTGCTAATGGCTAAGACACACCCTGAATGGCTGACCAAAGGCCATGCTGATCCCCAGAAGGGACCAGTCCCATCCAACTACCGGCTAGTAATCTGTCGCAGTACCGCATCCTTTCAGGCATCAGAGTACCGAAGATGAACAGGCACATGGCTCAATACATGAGTGGGGCCCAGAAAAGAATTGGTAGAAGTACCAGAGGAGCAAAACACCAGCTACTGGTAGATAGGCCAGTCACTCAAGACTGTAAGACCAGACTGACCAACCTGTGCACCACCTGGATTGATTACAAGAAAGCATATGACTCAGTGCCTCACACATGGATCCTGGAATACCTAGAACTATACAAGATCAACAAGACCCTAAGACCCTAATCATGAACTCAATAGGGATGTGGAGAACAACACTAGAGGCCAACTTCAAGCCAATTACACAAGTCACAGTCAACTGTGGGATTTAACAAGGGGGTGCTCTGTCCCCGCTGCTGTTCTGCATAGGCTCGAACTCCCTCAGCCATTAACAAGACTGACTAGGGATACCAACTATGGAATGGAGTAAACATCGTCCATCTCATATATATGGACAACTGCTATAAAAAATTAAAAGAATACTTTGAAAACATATCAGATCTCAATGGGGGGGAAAAATTGTGTTGTTAGGAATTAAAGGATTGCACATTCAATTCAATTCAATTTTATTTATATAGCATGAAATCACAACAAACAGTTGCCTCAAAGTACTTTATATTGTAAGGTAAAGACCCTACAATAATTACAGAGAAAACCCAACAGTCAAAATGACCCCCTATGAGCAAGCACTAGGCGACAGTGGGAAGGAAAAACTCACTTTTAACAGGAAGAAACCTCCGACAGAACCAGGCTCAGGGAGGGGCAGTCATCTGCTGCGACCGGTTGGGGCTGAAGGAAGAGAGACAGGACAAATGACATGCTGTGGAAGAGAGACAAAGATTAATAACTAAAGATTAAATGCAGAGTGGGGTATAAACAGAGTAAAAAGAGGTGAATGAAAGAAACACTTGGTGCATGATGGGAACCTCCCAGAAGCCTAGGCCTATAGCAGCATAACTAAGGGAGGGTTCAGGGTCACCTGATCCAGCCCTAACTATAAGCTTTATCATAAAGGAAAGCTTTAAGCCTAATCTTAAAAATAGAGAGGGTGTCTGTCTCCTGAATCCAAGCTGGGAGCTGGTTCCACAGAAGAGGGGCCTGAAAGCTGAAGGCTCTGCCTCCCATTCTACTCTTAATTATTCTAGGAACCACCAGTAAGCCATCAGTAAGCCACAAAGGTGAAGGTAGTTCTTATACACTTTCCTGTGCACTGTGCAGGAAACAGCATTAAAATAGAGCCATCACATCCTGACTGGTGGCATGGTGGTTAGCATTGTTGCCTCACAGCAAGAAAGTCCTAGGTTCTGTGTGGAGTCTGCATGTTCTCCCTGTGTCTATGTGGGTTCTTTCCGGGTACTCCAATTTCCTCCCACAGTCCAAAGACATGCAGTTACTGGGGTTAGGTTAATTGGTGATTCTAAATTGCCCATAGGTATGAATGGTTGTCTGTCTCTCTGTGTCAGCCCTGCAACACGCTGGCAACTTGTCGTGGGTGTACCCTGCTTCTCTCCCTATGACAGCTGGAATATTCTACAGCCTCCCCACAACCCTGAAAAGGATGAGCGGAAGAAAATGGATGGATGGACATCCTGGCGGAAATGAAGATAATCAGCTAAAGCTTTGCAGTTTTAAACTCAAACTTTTGTCTTTTTTTTCAAAGGAAAGCTGGTTCACCGTGTAAACTGCTTGCTCCCAGGTGGGGATGGTCCAGTTTGTTTGAAGTGGGCTTGTTTTAGGTTCCACGCCTCAGCAGTGCATTACCTGCAGCAGGTGGCAGTAGGCCATGCCCTCCAAGCAGACATAGAGTAAAGCCAGTATTGCCGTGGACACAGATTTTACACACCTGAAAGAATCAGTATGTAAGTGGATATGCTGATTCTTCAACAAAACAAACAAACAAACAAACAAAAAACACTTCGTTAATATAAACTCTATAAAAACTTCTGTTTCTCTATTGCAAATAGATTTACCTTAAAAAAGATCAAAAATATTGCTTCCACATTAACCTCTGAAAAGGGTTTCACCATAATGCCTTTTCTGGTATTACTGTGAGTATCTTTCTGTACAGTACACAGGTCCAATCCCGGCTGAACAAGGGGCAGAGCTCACCATGGGGGGAGGTCGCAGCGAGACCTCGGCACTGACCGGGACGGGAGGGGGGCGAGGCACGGCTACTATCCAAAATTCTCAGCGGTCAAACGCCTGTTGCTTCTGCTGGTGCTGCTGCTGCAGCTGTTCATGGTGAGACACACACCTGCCTTCCCTGCTGTAAGCACACCTGTGGTCAGTGCTGTCTTTAAATGAGGCCATAACCTCATCATGTGTGACTGTTTTTTGTGTTGTTTTATACATATGTGAGCTTGTGTGTGTATGTTTCCTGTCTGAAATGTCAGTCTCACTGTCAGGAATGAAGAGGAGAGGCGGAAGTGGAGGAGGAGGAAGAAGATACCACAGGATGCCAAGATGGAAACCATACCAAACTGTGAAGCTTGGTGAGTTGTTGCGATTGTTCTTCATTTGAATGTGACAGCAGTGTGTCACAATGATGGGATCTTTCTCTGCTAGACTTCAAAAACATGAACAAGAGGAGGTGTATGGCATCAGTAGGCATTTATCACAGTAACCATGTGTGCTGTGTCTCACAGTGCACTGCAGAAAAATGCCACCAGAGGGCAATATGATCTCTGCTGAGCTCAGTGAGCTGTGAAACATGGTGACTGAGTATTACACAGTTTGGGAGTATTTTGGGTTTAGTCCTGCTGAGTAAAGTGGGCCAGAACAACACAGGTGAATCTGTGTGATTTATTTACCTGCAGAAATTTGTGGCTAAAGAGAAATACTTAAGACTGGATCTTAGTTCAGCTTATGAAGCTTTTTGAGTCCACACGTCTAATCTGACTGCAGTTATGTCAGTTTATTCTGTAATAGTCTTTACAAACTGACAGACAGGTGTAACCATTTAGTCAGTTAACCTCTCATACCTGTAGCTAAAAGGAATTCTGTCCAAAAAGTGATTAAATCAGAAATATCTAAATAGCTATACATCTAGTTTTGTATCAGCTAACTGTAGTGCAGGAAAAGGTGAACATATACAGTGGGTCCAAACATTTGACTGGTATTGTACAAATAAGCAAATGAAGATGACCGAAGTTTTTCATTCTTATTCCTCAGCACTAAACCATCATTAGAAGAGATCCGGCAATGGTCTCAGTCCTTCGACAAGCTGATGAGGAACCCAGCAGGTCGAAATGTTTTCCGGGAGTTCCTGCGAACAGAGTACAGTGAGGAGAACATGTTGTTTTGGCTCGCCTGTGAGGACCTCAAACAGGAAATCAACAAGAGTGCCATTGAGGAAAAAGCTCGTTCCATCTATGAAGACTACATTTCTATACTGTCGCCAAGAGAGGTGAAAGTGTTTTTTAAGATGGGGTTACACCTCTCATTATTACAAACTGTTTGGAGGACCATTTTCAGTCTGTTAACTGCATGTACAGCCACTTAAAATGACCAGCCGATCTTTGACCGGACCTTGGTGAGTCTGTGGCCGATGCTTGGCCAAAATGAGATCCCCCGCTCATGACGTAGGCAGTGCGACCACGAGTGGTCTGTATGTGCTTGTGTACGCTGCTCTAAAGAAATATGGCAGAAATATGTGGAGCTCTGTTCAAAACATTTAGGGCGAAGATTCAGTGAAAGCTGCTTTAGGGGAGGGACCCAGAGATTTGGCACTTACAGCTACAGGAAATAATCCCATGCTGCTGATGTGCTGGCTTTCCAAATAAATTAACAGTCACAGCGGCATCGATCGCAGTTATGCTGCTTACTTTCAGCTGGAATTATGTGGGTCTTTTACTTGATGAGGTGTCTGTCACTAAACAAAGTTTATCTCTTCTGTGATTCATTTGAATCCTCTGCTTCGCTGTGAAAATGATCAAATGCAACAACAGACACATATTGCATTTGATGTTCCGCAAAAGTGTTCAACTGAATACTGCAATATTTATTTATGTATTTATTTATTTATAGATACAAAAACTGTGTATGCTGACAGGCAGGAGAGAATTAACATGGAGTTAGTGTTCAGTCTGGTTGTCGCATGTAATGACAATGGAAACAGCTCTCCCAGCCCCCACAAACAGAAATTCAAACCAAACCTCAGACATCCCTCTATAGTTTTTTTTTAATCACTGTGTGTGTGTGTGTGTGTGTGTGTGTGTGTGTGTGTGTGTGTGTGTGTGTGTGTGTGTGTGTGTGTGTGTGTGTGTGTGTGTGTGGATAAGTCTTCACATATCTTCTGCCAGAACCCCTAAATAGGTGTGCACAACCATATAGCATGCATATAATTCTCAGCATGGTTGCCTGAACAGTGGGTTCATATATTTGTGTCTCTGAGGCCCATTTGGAACATCCTGTGTCCCGTATAATGTATTCTATGGAGAATTTTGTATTGTAAAAGTTGTAAATTTGGACTTTTAGTCATTTTGAAGGTGTTTAACATATATGTGTCCAGAAGTTTTAATCTGGGTTGATGGAAAGATTTTGCTCCCATTTTGCAGTTGGGAAGGAAATTGAATCATTAATTTTTAACAATAGCTTATATATTTTTGATAACAATTTAGGGGTACAGAGATTTGGGAATTCTGTTACTCATACAGGGATTTCTAAATTCTGATAATTTAAATTTAATCTTGCCTGTATGATGGACCTCAATCATTGATATTCCAGACAAATTACTGTTGCCGATTCCATATTTTGAAATGACATAAAGGTTCTATCTTGAATAACATGTTCTAGACTTTTTTATTCCTTTCTCTTGCCATGCTGAAAATGCAGTGCTTTCTTTTTCTGACATATATGTGGATTGTTCCAAATGGGTGTCAGTTTACACGGGATAAGTGAAGACTTGGTTATTTTAAAAAATTCCCACCAGGCTATCAGAGAGGTGTTTATATTAAGGCTTTTATAGCAATTATGATTCTTAATACTGTAGTTAATGAAAGGTATATCTGAGATTTTTGCTTGTTCTAGGTCCAACCACTGGCTTTCTAATGAACTTGATTTGATCCAGTTTGAAACATATTGCAACCTATTGGCGAAGAAGTAGTGATAAAAATTTGGTAACTCTAGACCACCACTGTATTTTGGCTTTTGTATAATTTTTAAACTTATTTGTGATGGTTTGTTTTTCCATAGAAATTCTGTCATGTTTGAGTATAGTGACTTAAACCAAGCAACAGAAGGTTCATTAGGGATCCGTGAGAACAAATAGTTGATTTTTGGTAAAACCATCATTTAACATTGGAATAGTTTTACTTATATCGTTTTTAATTGAGGAATGTGATTTTAACCGTACAAAGTCTGAGAGTTTGGCGGAAAAATTTATACATAAATATTATTGTTACCTGTCTGTAGTGAGGTGATGGTGGTGTTCTGAATTACAATTCAGAGGCAAAACAGTTGATTTACTCCAGTTGATGGAGTAATCAGATATAGGTGAGAACTTATATGTTAGTGTGATCATCTTCGGAAGAGAAGCTTGTGAGTTTCCAAGGAAGAGTAATACATCATCAGCATAAAAGTTTATCTTACAATCTGTATTTTCTGTTTGAATTCCTTTAATATTTTCCATCCATCCATCCATCCATCCATTCTCTCCCGCTTATCCGGGGCCGGGTCGCGGGGGCAGGAGCCTAAGCAAAGAAGCCCAGGCTTCCCTCTCCCCAGCCACCTCCTCCAGCTCATCCGGAGGGACCCCAAGGCGGTCCCAGGCCAGCCGAGAGATATAATCCCTCCAGCGTGTCCTGGGTCTACCACGGGGCCTCCTCCCGGTGGGACATGCCCGGAACACTTCACCCAAGAGGCAGCCAGGAGGCATCCTAATCAGATGCCCGAGCCACCTCAACTGGCTCCTTTCGATGTGGAGGAGCAGTGGCTCTACTCTGAGCCCCTCCCGGATGGCCGCACTCCTCACCTTATCTCTAAGGGAGAGGCCAGCCACCCTTCGAAGGAAACTCATTTCTGCCGCTTGTATTCGCGATCTTATTCTTTCGGTCACTACCCAAAGCTCGTGGCCATAGGTGAGGGTAGGAACGTAGATCGACCGGTAAATTGAGAGCTTCGCTTTTACACTAAGCTCTCTCTTCACCACGACAGACCGGTGCAGCGTCCGCATCACTGCAGAAGCAGCCCCGATCCATCTGTCGATCTCCCGCTCCCTTCTCCCATCACTCGTGAACAAGATCCCGAGATACGTGAACTCCTCCGCTTGGGGCAAAAACTCGTTCCTGAGCAGGAGAGGGCACTCCACCTTTTTCCGGCTGAGGACCATGGCCTCAGACTTAGAGGTGCTGATTCTCATGCCGGCCGCTTCACACTCGGCTGCAAACCGTTCCACTGCGAGCTGGAGGCCACCCCCTGATGAAGCCAACAGAACCGCATCATCCGCAAAAAGCAGAGATGAGACTCTGAGGCCACCAAGGAAGAAGCCTTCTGCCACCTGGCTACGCCTAGAAATTCTGTCCATAAAAAGTATGAACAGAATCGGTGACAAAGGGCAGCCCTGACGGAGTCCAACACCCACAGGAAACGAATCCGACTTATTACCGGCTATACGGACCAAGCTCACTGCGGTTGTACAAAGACCGAATGGCCCGCAACAACGGGCCAGACACCCCATACTCCCGCAGGACCTCCCAAAGGACACCCCGAGGGACATGGTCGAATGCCTTCTTCAAGTCCACAAAGCACATGTAGACTGGTTGGGCAAACTCCCACGCACACTCGAATATCCTTGAGAGGATAAAGAGCTGGTCCAGCGTTCCGCGACCAGGACGAAAACCGCATTGTTCCTCCTGGATCCGAGGTTCGACTAACGGACGGACCCTCCTTTCCAGCACCCTGGCATAGACCTTACTGGGGAGGCTGAGGAGTGTGATCCCCCGAAAGTTGGAGCACACCCTCCGGTCTCCCTTCTTAAAGATGGGGACCACCACCCCGGTCTGCCAATCCACTGGCACTGCCCCAGATCTCCACGCGATGTTGCAGAGGCGTGTCAACCAAGACAGCCCTACAACATCCAGAGCCTTCAGGAACTCAGGGCGAATCTCGTCCACCCCAGGGGCCCTGCCACCAAGGAGTTGTTTAACTGCCTTAGTGACCTCACCCCCAGTGATGGTCAAGTCATCTCCCTCGTCCCCAGACTCTGCTTCCACTACAGAAGGCGTGTCAGCGGGATTCAGGAGGTCCTCGAAGTATTCCTTCCACCGTCCGACTATAGCCTCAGTTAAAGTCAGCAGCACCCCACCCGCACTATAAACCGTGTGAGTGGAGCACTGCTTTCCCCTCCTGAGTCGCCTGACGGTTTGCCAGAATCGCTTCGATGCCGTCCGAAAGTCTCACCGAACTCCTCCCACACCCGAGTTTTTGCTTTGGCCACTGCTCGAGCTGCATTCCGCTTGGCCTGCCGATACCTGTCAGCTGCCTCTGGAGTCCCAGAGGCTAACCAAGCCCGATAGGACTCTTTCCTCAGCTTGATGGCTCCCTTCACCTCCGGTGACCACCATCTGGTTCGGGGGTTACCACCACGACAGGCACCAACCACCTTGCAGCCACAGCTCTGAGCAGCAGCCTCAACAATGGAGGTGCGGAACATGGTCCATTCGGACTCAATGTCCCCAGCCTCCCTCGGAATGCTGTCGAAGTTCTGCCGGAGGTGGGAGTTGAAGATCTCCCGGACCGGGGCTTCTGCCAGGCCTTCCCAGCACACCCTCACAATACGTTTAGGCGTGCCAGGTCTGTCCAGCATCTTCCCCTGCCACCTGATCCAACTCACCACCAGGTGGTGATCAGTTGACAGCTCAGCTCCTCTCTTCACCCGAGTGTCCAGAACATACGGCCGCAGATCTGATGATATGATTACAAAATCGATCATCGACCTGCGACCTAGGGTGTCTTGGTGCCATGTGCACTTATGGACATCCTTATGTTCGAACATGGTGTTTGTTATGGACAAACTGTGGTTTGCACAGAAGTCCAATAACAAAACACCATTCGGGTTCAGATCGGGCAGGCCGTTCCTCCCAATCACGCCCCTCCAGGTCTCACTGTCATTGCTCACGTGAGCGTTGATGTCTCCCAACAAGACTATGGAGTCCCCAGATGGAGCACTCTTCAGCACCCCACCCAGCGACTCCAAAAAGGGTGGGTACTCTGAACTGTCATTTGGCGCATAAGCGCAAACAACAGTCAGGACCCGTTCCCCAGCCCAAAGGCGCAGGGAAACTACCCTCTCGTCCACCGATGTAAACTCCAACGTACAGGCAGCAAGCCGGGGGGATACAAAAATACCCACCCCAGCTCGCCGCCTCTCACCGAGGCCAACTCCAGACTGGAACAGAGTCCAGCCCTTCTCCAGGAGACTGGTTCCAGAGACCAGGCCATGCGTTGAGGTGAGCCCAAATATATCTAGCTGGTATTGTCGGGTTTTTTTGCGGCTCTCTCCCCCTGTTGCTCTTACCAGGCGGAGGGGAGACTAATGGGAGCAAATGCACCTTGAGAAAAGCTCCACACTTCACAGAAACTCACTGGAGATGAGCAGGTTTCGTTTCCAGGATTTATTGAAGCACAAAGTTAAACAAAGTTCGAGATAGCAAAAAGTTAAACAAAATACAAGATAGCAAAAGTTAAACAAAATGCAAGAAAGCAAAAAGCCTCCCGAGAGTGAGTGCCTTGGTGCTGTTATAAGGTGGTAGAAAAGCAAAGACGTAGACGTCCAGAGTTTAACAGAATATAAAAAACAGAAGCCCTCTCGGGAGTGAGAGCCCAGCAGCCGCTGCAAACACGGGTGAGAGGAAGAGCAAAGAAGAGCGCTCCCTCCCAAGTTTGCCATGCCCTTATATAGCCCAATCTCACACCTCCTCCAGCTGTTATCAGGTGGAGGGGACATAGTAGCATGCTCCTCAGGCAACAGTTCTATACATCGGTCACGGGAGCTAGCAAAACACCCGACTTTCCCACGGCCCGAAGTCCAGGTGCGCTTTCACCCCTCCCTTCCAGGACTCACTCCGGCTACTCGCCCTCCCCTCGGGAGAAGCTGGGTCAAAAGTGCACTGTGTAAAAGGTGAAGCTCCTCACAAAGGTGGGGGCTAGCATTACTTAATGGAAAAATCCCAGGTCGCGGCAGGCCTTTTCCACCTACCTATGCAGTGCTCCAGTGTGTGAGTGACAATATAAGTGACAAATAATATATAATGTGACCATTAATTAGAGTGTGTGATTAATATATATAACAATACATGATATAAAAATATTGATATAAAATACTGATGTCATCAAGATAAAAATACACGACAGTATCTCTCAACCTCACGCACTAGCTCAGGCTCCTTCCCCACCAGAGAGGTGACATTCCATGTCCCAATAGCCAGTTTCGATAGCCGGGGATCAGTCCGCCACCGCCCGACACAAACTGCACCCGACCCCTACGACACCTCCTGCGGGTGGTGGGCCTACAGGAGGGCGGGCCCATGTAACCTCTTCGGGCTGCGCCCGGCCGAGCACCACGGGCTAATGCCCGGCCACCAGACGCTCTCCCTCGAGCTCCCTCCCCAGGCCTGGCTCCAGGGTGGGGCCCCGGTAACCCTATTCCAGGCAGGGTAAACTGTTCCCTTACTGTTTCAATCATAGGGGTCTTCTGAACCGCTCTTTGTCTGGACCCTCACCCAGGACCAGTTTGCCATGGGAGACCCTACCAGGGGGACAAGCCCCCGGACAACATAGCTCCTGGGATCACTGGGGCACCACGATAAGGTGACGATTCACGGAGGAGCTTTAATATTTTCATTTTGTCTAATTGCTGCTGCCAGTGGCTCAATAAAGATCACAAAAAGTGAGGGAGAGAGTGGGCTGCCCTGCCTGGTGCCTCTGCAGACAGCTTTGTCCTAACCCATGCATTGGGGGAGCTGTATACTGTTCTGATCCAGTTTATGAAGGATGAACCAAATGCAAATTTGTGTAGAACTGCTAAGAGAAATTTCCAATTTACCTTGTCAAATGCCGTCTCTGCATCTAAATAGACAACTGTAGTTTCTAATTTGTTAATGGAACAATAGTCTATGACATTTATTAGTCTGCGTGTATTATTGGCTGAGTGTTGACCTCGATAAAAACCTGTTTGATCAGGATTTATTAGGAATCATCTGATAATTTAGAATATGCTTTTTTTAGTTTATCTGGGTCAGCTTGGTCAGAAAACTGTTTCCAGGCTGCATTCATGAAAACTCCGACACTCACATCATTCTTAACTTGGGGCAATAGTGAGAGCATGGACTCTACTCATGAGAAATTGTCTGTTTCAACAGTAAAAATATAAACCAACAAAACTTGAATATCAAATTGGAAAATCTTAAATTTACAGAATTCACACAGTAGTCTAGCTGCCATTTTATTGGTAGTCTGCGAATGTCCCGTTCTGGAAGGCACCATGCTGATACTGTTGAAAGAAATATATTCAACAGCCAACTGTTCACAAGATAGCAGCATTACGTGCTAAATGTGTGTAATATTAAGGGCACACATGAACATCAACAGGGAGAAACATAAAGAAAAACATGAACTCCAAAACTCAATAAATTCTACAATACACTCTGCAATAAACTTCAGCCTCAGTGCAGCAGATTAATAACACCTACATGTGGTGTTTGAAAAAAACAAACTGAACTCTTTGAAGGAGTCAAAGCTCAAATCCAGCTGCATCCTGATGTTATCCACAAGATGAAGCTGGTTCGGTTTTGGAGCTAATTTGGTTAGATGCTCACTAATTAGACTTGCAGGGTCTTTGCAGCCTCTGTATACAACCTACCCAAGTGGCCGACCTCATGTCTGCATTTATGCTTGTGTAGCTGAATTATGTGTGATAATTACCTTGTGGTGATGTGCTGGTGTTTTATATGCAGTGCTGGCTGGGACTTTTTCCCCTCCTTGGTCCTTGCTCTTTAATGGTCCTCTTTAATGGTCCTCGCTCGTTATTCACAAAGTTGCTGGCTGAATCGACCCGACGAGTAGTCACATATCTCCAGAGGTGCACATCAGGTTCTGTCATAGGTTCAGAGTGGTTTGTGGAGCCGTTGTGCGCTTCTCAGGTGGACTTTGATGTTGGGGGGTTTTTTCCTGACTGAGAAGTGCTCCGCACGTGTTTTCCTCTTCCACAACAAGACACTCGCTTCTATCTGTGCTCTCATACTCAAATTCCATATGGGACTCCATTAATTTTTGAACCAGTATAGTGAGCACAGGCACGCACACCCAGGCACACAGTTGCCTGATGGCACTCCCAGCTTAAACTCATGGAAAAAAGAGATTTCATATCAATCCACAAGGCTTTTAAATAAAATGACAAATACGAAAACGAAGGTCATTTTATCTATTATTCAGTTAGTTTTAGTTAGTTTTGTAAACTCACAATACAGTTTTAGTTAGTTATCATTTTTTCCTTTTAATTATAGTTTTTATTTATTTCAGTTAATGAAAATGTTTTTTCAATTTCAGTTTTCATTATTTCACTCGTTTTCGTAAACTATAATAACCCTTGGGTGTACCCTGCCTCTCGCCCTGTGACAGCTGGGTATGCATATCTATTGGTATGGACAGGTATGTAGAAATTGTTTTTCATTTATGACTCTTGCTTTTGACAGTGAAGAAAAACCCCACAATAATAAAAAGTAAGTAAAATTTTATTTAGATAGCAAGATAAATGTCACAAAGTGCTTTACAAAAAAAAAAGCCAACATATTAAGACAAAAGGTTTCCCAAAAGCAAGTTGGATGCCACTGCTGCAGAAACTCAGTTCTCAGCCTTGTATGATGGACAGCCAGCAGGCCCTGGTCACATGACCTCAGGGACCGGCTGGGGACCTACAGATGTAAAAATGGAATCTGAAATTAATGGGGCGCTAGTGTAACTGAATTAGCAACGGTGTGACATGTGATCAACATAATCAGAATAAAACTTGCTGGGTAGCCATAATACTCCTGTTTTGGTCATGCAACATCCCTTCATTACCTCCGCCAAGGAGGTTATGTTTTCAGTCGCGTTGGTTTGTTTGTTTGTTTGTCAGCAGGATTACTCCAAAAGTTATGAACGGATTTCGATGAAATTTTGTGGAGTGGTTGGAAATGACAAGAGGAAGAACTGATTAAATTTTGGATCTGGATCCAGGAATTTTTTTAAGGATTCTTCACTATTGCGGGATAGGGGGTTATTGTTGTCTGGGAAAGATGAAAGATTATTTCACAGTATTTAGATACACGTATTACAGCGTCAGTGACCCTATGGCCTTGGTGGCGGTTTGCGCTCTCTGAGTGCTTCTAGTTCTTTAATGCAGTGAGCAGACACGCACAGTGAATATGTTAAAGCTACAATTGACAGAAATCTAGAAATAGCCCCCTCCAGCTCTCCCCTTACTGGTCTAAACCCCGCCCACCTGACAGACATAAGCTCAAAGTAAGTCCAGCCCTACACACTGGCATCAAACTCCAATAACCCAGGTGAAGCTGTTTATGCTACTCACCTGGTTAGCAATGAAAAGGCCTGTGATTTGCCCAGCTAAAAACAGAGATCCCACAGGAGGGGTCTCATTCCCATGCAACAAAGTGAGCTGTGCGAGTTACACGTAGAAACAGGTTCACTGAATTAACCAGGAACAGCTAGTTTTCTGTTTGCTCAGGCATCAAGGCTCATCATAGCTGTGAGGCAATGTATAACAGACTAATGGGAGAGCCTGGACACTTCAGGACTTCCCCGAGAATTCTGCAGTTGTTGATTTCCTCAGTATTAAAGAAATCCAGAGAAAATTCTTCATTCATGGCATCACAGCAAAAAAAAAAAAAAAAAAATGTTCATAGATTTTGCCAAACTTTGTTTTCCAAAATTTAAACAAACATATAAATGCAGCTTATGAACCATGATGTAATTCATTCAGATAGAGAGACATGATTGTCATTATGCAGTTGATACACACAACAAAATATGCTTGTGCAACCACTAAAAGATCAATGCTTACATCCACACACAGCAACTACACTAAAGTACTCACACATTTAGATAGGGTTCTAGCCAGCGGCTGACCGCCTGGCACTGCACCATGCTGAGGTCGTCTTGCGCCGGGCTGAGAATTTTACCGGTTCGCTATTGAAACTCTTCTGTCACTGCAATTAGCAAGCAGGCGCATGCTCCGCACACTCCACCCTGTCAGCATTACCAGACTGATTTTTTTTCTCTCTTGCTAGATTGCTGCACTATAGTATTATTTCCTGCAATTTGCAATCTACCACCGGGCACGGCCAGTTTTGTTCAAAATGTGCATGGGCGATCTCGCTACAGTCCTGTTCACATTTGATTTTAGCAACCAGCGTGAAACCGAGGGGGAAGTAGACAGAAAAGGGAGTTCAAAGGACGGCTTCCTATTAAGCATAATATCCCAGGAGTTTGCCTTGTTTCTTGTCTTCATAGACTCACAAGGATGATACTCGGGCATGTTGCTTAAGGAATGTTTATATTAACAATAGCTGCAGGTAAATGTGCACCTTATTTTCAGAGCATCACAACGCAGATTAGAGGGATCCGCATGCCCTAGCGTGGTCAAGTCACATGGTCCAATCAGATTCAGGTAACTTCAATGACCCACAGACCCTTTTACTGTTTGTAAACAATGATGACGTAGGTAGCGATGCCCACGCATTTTGGAAATGGAAGTACGGCGGAGTTCAATAGCGTTTCAATCTACAAAAAGGAATGATCAACAAAAGATCATGAAAACTACCTGCAAAAATAAATTTTGACCACCGGCAACCGACTCCGATCCCTGTGGTATGTTAGCAAGTGGCCCAGTAACGGTGGGCGGATATATACGTGTATTTGGTGGAGAAACCCAGCATATACACTGGAGAGAAGTTGCAGCGTGTACAAGTCACTGGATGCTTACAATTATGTTGTTTGTGGCTGAACATCAAATATCCTGATACAGACTCGGAGTTTAGTGTCTTGAAGGCAGAAATTCTTCCAAGTCAAAGACAAGGAAACAGGAGCGCTGTGTATGAGGCTCGGGTCATTGTAAACAAGTCAGAGAACTACGTCCTCACAGCGGATTGTACCTGCATGGCAGCGTGAGTACTTCATCAAACTGCTTTTCTAGCTTGTTAAGAGTTTTCTGACTGCAGATATTATTGATTTACAATGAAAAAAAAATATATATATACTGTTCCAGTCACACTGTGAGACTCGCTCAACCATTCATATGTGAGTCTGCTCAGACCTTTGACTGGCACTGCATTTTGTAATCTATAGTGCGATTAAATATTAATTTAAAAATCAGGACTCTGAGTCCAGCGATGCCTCACCTGTAAATAGCCACACTACAGTTTAAAAGCCAAATAGCCTACCAGCTAATGCTGATTACTTTAGATACCTGACATCCGTGGGATTCGGTACAACTTCAGTCCACTTTTGGTAGAGGAGAAATTCTGACAGCCAAACACGCAACAACAGACATTTTGATGCTGATATCGCTTTTAAATCACGTTTAAACTCTGAGCAGTCTCCTCATTCTTATTGATTTGAATGGAGCAGCAGTTCACTTCCGTTGCCAAAATGCGCGCGCATCCTTTGATGACATAGGCTGTAAAAGGGTCTATAGGACCAACCATTATCACAGAATATTACATACTTAATATTATCGAACTGTTCACTCTCACTGAATTAGCAAGCTGGAAACAGCCTGAAACAGCATGTAGCCTTTAGCATTAGCAAGCTAATTAGCATTAGCAAGCTAAAGCTTGTGTGTGTGTGTGCGTGCATGCGTGCGTGTGTGTGTAACTGTGGCTGCTTTATTTCATAAGTGCTCCATCTCTGGTGCATACATGTGTGTTGTATGTTTAAGGACACACACACACAAAATCTCTCACATAGCTGTACAAACACCGTGTTACCTTCTGCAAATGTTGAGGATTTTTATAGACACACACACACACACACACACACACACACACACACACACACACACACACACACACACACACACACACACAAACAGTCCTGAGATATCGAGACGTCCATTTGACAGAGAAGATTCATGCCTGGCTGTCTGCCTACATTTCTTGTGTGTGTGTGTGTGTGTGTGTGTGTGTGTGTGTGGATAGAATCAGAATCAGAATCAGAAGGTTTTTATTGCCATATGGGTGAACAGGTTCACAGCATTAGGAAATTGCTGCGGTACTTCGTGCTTACAGAAAAAAACAAATAAGTATAAAAACTATAAGACAATATACAAGTATACAAATTGCAAATATACAGAGATATTAGAGCTATAACTATAGCACAATATTACAAAATTACAAAATATACAGTGCAGAGACTAATTAAAAGATAAAAGAATGTAGACTATATTCCACTAATATGTACATCAGTGCAGTCAGACAGGTGCATAGACATAGGGTCATCAGCGTTTGTGGAGGGTGGTGGTAACAGTCTTAGGGTAATTGTTCATGAGTCCAACAGCAGAGGGGAAGAAACTGTTCTTATGGCGGGAGGTTCTGGTCCGTATGGACCGTAGCCTCCTGCCTGAGGGGAGAGGGTCAAAAAGTCTGTGCCCAGGGTGAGAGTGGTCGGCTGTGATCCGACCTGCACGCCCCAGTGTCCTGGAGGTGTACAGGTCCTGGAGAGATGGGAGGTTACAGCCAATCACCTTCTCAGCAGAGTGCACAACGCGCTGTAGTCTCTGTTTGTCCCTAGTGGTGGCTCCAGCGTACCACACAGTGATGGAGGAGGTGAGGATGGACTCAATGATGGCAGTATAGAACTGCACCATGGTCCTTGCTGGCAAGTTGAATTTCTTCAACTGCCGCAGGAAGTACATCCTCTGCTGGGCCTTTTTGACAACAGAGGTGATGGTGGGCTCCCACTTGAGGTCCTGGGTGATGGTAGTTCCCAGGAAGCGAAAAGAGTCCACTGTGGTGATGGGGGTGTCAGTCAGGATGATGGAGGGTAGAGGGGCTGTGTGCTTCCTAAAGTCCACTATAATCTCCACTGTCTTCTGGGCGTTCAGTACCAGGTTATTGTGGCTGCACCAGGACACCAGACGTTTGACCTCCATCCTGTAGGCCGACTCGTCCCCGTCTGAGATGAGTCCGATGAGAGTCATGTTGTCTGCAAACTTAATAAGCTTGACAGACTGGTGGTCAGAGGTGCAGCAGTTGGTATACAGGGAGAAGAGCAGAGGAGAGAGGACACAGCCCTGAGGAGTGCCAGTGCTGATGGTCCGGGAGTCCGAGACATTCTTCCCCAGCCTCACGTGCTGCTTCCTGTTCATCAGGAAGTCAATGATCCACCTGCAGATGGGATCAGGCACGTTCATCTGGGACAGCTTGTCTTGGAGGAGATCAGGGATGATGGTGTTGAAGGCAGAGCTGAAGTCCACAAACAGGATCCTGGCGTAGGTTCCCTGGGAGTCCAGATGCTGTAGGATGAAGTGCAGAGTCAGGTTGATGGTGTCGTCCACAGACCTGTTGGCTCTGTAGGCAAACTGCAGGGGGTCCAGAAGGGGGGCTGTGAGGGACTTGAGGTGGGACAGCACCAGACGCTCAAATGACTTCATGACCACAGAAGTCAGTGCCACAGGTCTGTAGTCATTTAGTCCAGTGATCCTTGGCTTCTTGGGGACAGGAACAATGGTAGTGGTTTTAAAGCAGACAGGCACGTGGCAAGCCTCCAGTGAGGAGTTGAAGATGTTCGTGAACAATGGGGCAAGCTCGTTAGCACAGTGTCTCAGTGTGGCAGGTGAGACACCATCTGGACCTGGAGCTTTGCGAGCTTTGACACTCCTGAACTGCTTTAGCACCTGGTCCTCCTGAATACAAAAGACTGTGGGGGTGGGGGAGGAGGGGGACTCTGGGGTGGGAGTCCTTGATGATGTGGGCTTCTCTGAGGTGTGGGGAGTGGGGGAGGTTGGGGGGTGAATATTTGTGTTGGCTGTATTGTAGTTGGGACTGGTGGAGGTGTGAAGGCTGCTGAACTGACCATCAAAACGACAATAGAACTCGTTCAGTCTATTTGCAGTTTGTAGGTCGTCTGTGGAGTGGGGGGTTTTAGGCTTGTAGTTGGTAATCTGCCTAAAGCTTTTCCATACAGAGGCCGCGTCGTTCTCTGAGATCTGCTGCTGTATATTCTCAGAGTGATGTGATCTAGCAGTGGCCACTTCCTTGCTAAACCTGTACTTGGCCTCTTTGTAGCAGTCTTTGTCCCCACTTTTAAAAGCCTCCCTCTTCTCTATCCACAGCTGCTTCAGTTTGGGAGTAAACCAGGGTTTGTCACTGTTATAACACACCCTGGTGCGTGATGGCACAATGCTGTCCTCGCAGAAGTGGATATACGAGGTTACAGTGTCCGTGTAGTCATCCAGACTGTCACAGGCAGCCCTCATTGAGTCCCAGTCTGTAGTTTCGAAGCATGTGCGGAGCTCCTCCACAGCCTCACGGGTCCACTGCTTTGTTGTCCTCACCACAGGTTTTGAGAGCTTCAGCCTCTGTCTGTACGCGGGGATCAGGTGGATCATGTCGTGGTCAGAGAGGCCGAGTGCAGCGCAGGGCACTGCGTGATAAGCCCCGCTTATCGTGCTGTAGCAGTGGTCTAGTGTCTTCTCCTCTCTGGTCGGACATGTGATATATTGTTTATATTTGGGAAGTTCCTGTCTCAGGCTGGCTTTATTAAAGTCCCCAAGTACGATGATAAGAGAGTCCGGGTATGTCCGCTCCATGCACAGAATCTGCTCTGTGAGCGCGCACTGGGCCTCGTGCACGTCCGCGTCCGGCGGGATGTAAACAGCAGCCAGTATGAATGAAGCGAACTCCCGCGGAGAGTAGAACGGTTTACAGTGAATGAAAAGATATTCCAGTGAGGGAGAGCAGTGCTTAGCAATCTGTGTCACATCCGTACACCAGCCACTGTTTATGTAGAAGCAGACTCCTCCACCTGTAGCCTTGCCGGAAAGCGCAGCTTGCCGGTCTGCGCGGAGGAGATGAAATCCCTCCAACTGGAGCGCGCAGTCCGGTATCTCCTCACACAGCCATGACTCCATGAAGCATAACACACAGGATATGGAAAAGTCTCTATTCATGCTCCTCATCAGTGTCAGTTCGTCCATTTTGTTCCTAAGTGAACGCACGTTGGAGAGGAAAATCCCAGGTAAGGCTGTGCGTAATCCACGTCTCCTTAGCCTCACAAGGACGCCAGCGCGCTTCCCTCTCTTTCGGCGTCTCACTTTCTGGGCCAGAGTGTGTAATAAATCCGCCGCAGATGCGACAAAAACAGGAAATAAATCCGAAGGTGTTGTGGACCTAATGTTGAAAAGCTCTTCTCTGGTGTAAGAATACCCAGAAGAGTGTCCAGACACAGAAATAACGCACAAAAACAAACAAAACAGAGCGCACCGAAGTACCAGGGCATCCATTCGCGGCGCCATCTTGGTAAACTAAAAAAAAAAAAAAAAAAAAAAAAGGCCTGATAGGGCCTGATACCTCATACTCTCAAAGCACCCCCTGCAGGACACCCCGAGGAATATGATCAAATGCCTTCTCAAGTCCACAAAAGACGTGGATTTGGCTGTACAAACTCCCACGCACCTTGAGAAATCATTGAAATGACAAAGAGCTGGTCCGGTGTTCAACACACAGGACAGAAACCACATTGTTCATTCTGTATCTCAGGTTCAACTAACAGTTGGACTCTACTCTGCAGTACCTTGGCATGGACCTTCCCAGGAAGGTCGAGGAGTGTGATACCCTGAAGGTAGAAAATATCCTCCTCTTTCTTGAAGAGGGGAGTCACCACCTCATACTGCCAGTCCAGAAGTATTGTCCTTTACTTCCATGCAATGTTGTATAGGCATTTCAACCATGACAGCCCTACAACATCCAGAGCCTTGAGAAACTCAGGGCAAATCTCATCTAGCCCAGAGGCCCAGCCACCAAGGAGTTATTTAACTATCTCAGTGATCTCACCCCCAGTGATGGCTGAGTCCTCATCTTTGTCTCCAGACTATTCTTCCATTACAGAAGGCATGTTGTGGGATTGAGGAGATCCTCCAAGTATTCCTTCCACTGCCTGACTCTATCCTCAGTTAAGGTCGGCAGCATCCTTAAGCACAGTGTGGGACAAATAAAGAATTATCTTATCTTATCTCGTCCCCACTGTGCACAGTGTCAGCTAAGAACTGCTTCCCCCTCCTGAGTCACTTGATCATTTGACAGAATTGCTTCAAGTCTGAATAAAAGTCTTGCTCCATGGTTGTGCCAAATTCCTCCCACACCTGAGTTTTCTTTTTTCAGCCATTACCAGAGCTGCGTTCTGCTTGGCCTGTCAGAACCTGTAAGCTGCCTCCAGAGTCTACAAGTCACCCAATAGGACTCTTCTTCAGTCTGACAACTCCCTTCACGTGTGGTGTCTACCATCTGGTTCAGGGGTTAGAGCCACAATGTGCACCAACTTTACAGGCACAATTCTGTACATCTATACAGCTGCCTCAGCAGCGGCGGTACAGGACAAAATTGCTGGTACCCTTTAGTTAAAGAAAGAAAAACCCACAATGAACACTGAAATAACCTGAAACTGACGAAAGTAATAATAATTAAAAATTTACTGAACATGAACTTATGAAAATCAGACATTGCTTTTAAATTGTGGTTCAACAGAATTATTTTTAAAAAAATAAAGCCGCAAGCGGCGACAATCGGGCCCTCGCACCCGGTGCGCGTCGACCCGTGGCATGCTCGGAGGTTGTCATGGATGGGAGAGTCACAGGCTCACCTGGATGCTATCAGCCCAGCAGGCTACCCATACTTTGCGTCGTTTGGCTGCCTAATATCTCCCGCGTCCACTAGGTGGCGTCTGCAAGCTCCCACTAATTAAAGTGTCATGATGCTGTATGTAATGCCTGCACCGTCAATGAAATTGTAATGATCATAGGATGATGATTAATAGTTTACTGCTGATTTCCTGTCATCAGTGGCGTTATGAGTGTGATACAAAGCTGGTAGATGGGTGTGTCCAGAGGCATTCACACTTTCATGAAGCATGTGAAGTTTGGGACAGATTGGACAATGTATCTTTGAGATGTGACATTTTGGTGTCTTGTGATATATGATTGAATTTGTTCAGTACATAAGAGGAAAAAAATGTCAAATTGCAGAAAGATTGTGTGAATGATTGTACAATATGTGTGACAATGTTGTGGTTTCTCCATAGAGACATGATGTAGATTTTTGCAGGGTGGCCACGGCTGCAGCGTGCAAAATGGGGCATGACTCTGATTTGACTTTTTTGATCAAGCTGATGTACAGAATGTTTGTACCCAATTTCATAGATTTTTGGGAAACTAAAGGCTTTGCTCTCCATATAAACCGAATACAATATTTGGGGGGTGATCATGGCTGCACCATGCAACATGGGGCATGGGTCTGATTGACTTTTTTGATCGTGATGGTGTACATAATGTATGTAACCAATTTCATACATTTCCAGCAAACTAAATCTTTTGCTTTCCATATAAACCCAATGCAGTATTTGGGGTGTGGTCAAGGCTGCGGCGTGCAAAATGGGGCATGAGCCTGATTGACTTTTTTGATCAGGATGATGCCAACAATGTTGAAACAAATTTTCATGCATTTCAGAGAAACTAATTCTGTGGGCCGCCATACAAATTTTCATTTACTTCTTCTGTAGGGGGCACTATTGCATCTATAGCCTTGAATCCGTGGTTATGGGTTGAGCCTGGGTCTGTACATGAGTGATTACATTTTTAGGCTGATTGGGCTAGCATGTGTGAATGAGTTCACAAACAATTTTTTTGGTGAGAGAGAAAAATGAAGGCCAACTTCATCGGCCTGGTGTGAGAAGGCCGTTGAATATTCTACAAAACCTTCAACAACTTTTGATGCCCTACTTGTCTAGATGATGCTGAGCCATGTTGGTCTCACTGGGTCAAATGCCCTAGGAGGAGTTGATTCAAATAGCAGGCCTGGAAATGGCAAAAATTGACACCTTCAATTGAAGATGGCCGGCTTCCTGTAGGCTTTCGGGTATGGGTCCAACAGACTTTTTTGCACGTCTTAGGATGTTACATGAGCCTGCACAATTTTAGATATGTAGATAAACTGTAGCTTTGGGGCTACTCAAAAAACATGGTATTTTATGATATTTCCAGGTCCCACTAGGTGGCGCGCTAACATTTAGGGACTTTACGCATATCATTGTGTTCAGGGCAGGAGGCTTATCAAACCACTGAAGTTTGACGCAGATTGGGCAATGTGGCTTTGAGTTACTGCCATTTTTGTCTTCATGGCGAAACATTGACCTTTGCCAGGGTCACGCCCTTTGGCAAAAACTCACAGTTTTGAAAACAATGTAAGGCCAACTCCTTAAGGCTTTCCAGGGGAAATTTCAGATGGTTCTGGTCAACCATCTTGGAGCTGTACCTCATGACATTTCCTGTTCCCACTAGGTGGTGCTGCGACTGTAATTAAGTATTGTCATATGTATGTGTTCATGGGCGGACCCTCATCCTACTGAAGAAGTTTGATCCAGATCGGATCATGTAGATTTGAATGAAAGGCAATCAAAATTTCCTGGTGAATGATCGAAATTCACTGTGGCATCACGGCCACATTCTCTGGTGAAAACTCACCATTTTTTAAATGTAGATCCCCCCGTGGTGTGTAGATCAGACAAAACAAATATGAAGTTGATAACATCCAAAATCTATGAGTTATTAGAGAAAGTATGAGGGCAGGAAATCGCTAAAGTCACCCATTTAATTCAAAATGACGGACTTCCTGTTGGATTTAGGGCATTGGACCCGGTGGTCTTTTTTGTTCATCTGGACATGTTACATATGTGTACCAAATTTCATATATGTACATGAAACACAGCAGTGGGACTTGAACTAAAGGTGGCGCTGTAGAGCCATTTTGAAAGGGCCATGCCTTAAATCATTAAAATACTCAAATTTTCACCAGACCTGACAGGTGTGCAAAATTTCTTTGCACACCTGTCAGGAGTTTTTGAGCATGTTTAGGCCCTCAAAAAAGCAATTCATTTGCCTAAATAATCCAAAGCAGATACAATAGGGCCTTCGCGCATTTCGTGTTCGGGCCCTAAAAAAACCAACTAATGAAACTGGCCTGGACAAAATTGATGGGACTCTTAGCAAAGACTGAAAATAAGTGAGAATAGGGATGTGTCAAAGATAAGACAAGGTAAGGTAAGATATCTTTATTGTCATTGCACAATACAATGAAATTTTGCTCAAACTAAGGCGTGTCCTGTAATCAGCATCACAGGTGTCTTATAACTTGTAATCAGTCAGTCTGCCTGTTTCAAGGGTGAAAACCAACCACTGTGTTTGGTATCATGGTGTGTAACACACCGAACATGGACCACAGAATGCTAAGGAGAGAGCTGTCTCAGGAGATGAGAAAAACAATTAATGAGAAGCATGTTAAAGATAAAGCCTACAAGACCATCTCCAAGCAGCTTGATGTTCCTGTGGCTAGAGTTGCACATATTATTCAGCAGTGTAAGGTCCTCGGGACTCTAGTCAACCTCCCTGGATGTAGCCGAGGAAAACTGATGCCAAATTGAAGAGACAGATAATATGAATAGAATAGAAAAGAATGCCTTTAATGTCATTATACAGGATGTACAATGAGATTGGAGAATGGTATGAATGGTAACAAAAGAGCCCAGAACAACTTCCAAAGAGATTAGAGGTGAACTCCAGGGTCACAGTACATCAGTGGCAGATTGCACCATCTGTCACAGTTTGAGCTAAAGTGTACTTAAAGGAAGACGGTTGAGGAGGACACCACTGTTGAAAGCAAATCATTAAAAAGGACTGGAATTTGCAAAAATGCATACTGACAAGCCACAAAGCTTCTGGGACAAAACTGGAGCTTTTTGTCAAGTCATATCAGCTCTAGGTTCACAGATGCAAAAATGAAGGATACAAAGAAAAGAACATTGTACCTACTGTGAAACATGTAGGAGGCTCAGTTATGTTCTGGTTCTGCTTTGCTGCATCTGCCACAGGGTGTCTTGAATCTGCGCAGTTACAATTAAATCTGAAGACCAGCAAGGCTTTCTGGAGTGAAATGTGCTGTCCAGTGTCAGAGAGCTTTGTCTTAGTTACAGGTCATGGGTCCTCCAACAGGATAATGACCCAAAACCCAGCTAGACACAGCTAACAGCCAGGAATGGCTAAGCACAAAACACTGGACTATCCTGAAGTTTCCTTCTGTGAGCCCTGATCTAAATCCTACTGAACATCTGTAGGAGGAGCTGAAACATGCAGTCTGGAGAAGGCACCATTCAAACCTGAGACAGCTGGAGCATTTTGCTCCTGAGGAATGGGCCAAAATACCTGTTGACTGGTACAGAAGTCTGATTGAGTTACAGAAATCCCGATTGCAGTGATTGCCTCAAAAGGTTGTCCAATAAAATATTAAGTTAAGTGTCCCATCATTTTTGTGCAGGTGAGATTCATTAGGTTTTTGTTTGTTTGTTTGTTTTTAAATAATTCTGTTGAACTACAATTCAAAAGTAATGTCTAATTTTCACAAGTTAATTTTCAGTAAATTTTTATTCATTCAATATAACTTTTGTCAGTTTTCAGTTATTTTAGTGACCCTTGTGGGTTTTTCCTTTTTTTCAAAAGAAGGGTCCCAATAATTTTGTCCAGATCTCTATGTATCATGATATATTCTGACTCAATATCTCTGGCCTTCCTTGGAATGTTGTTGAAGTTCTGCTGGAGGTAGAAGTTAAAGATTTCACAGACCAGAGCCTCTGACAGACTCTCACAGTAGATCCCTTATTTTACATTGGGTTTGCCAAGCATCCTTCCCTGCCACATAATTCAACTCACCACTAGGACTGTACCATATCACAATATCTGCAATAATATCAGTATAAAGTTTTATGTGATATAAAAGTGTCATATTGCAATACAGCAACACTATGCATTTACTTACCTCATGCCTGCAACAATGAGGCATGCAAAGACATGTCAGCCTACATCGATTTAGGAAAAAGGGACACTGGAGCACTCACTAACTGCACTCCATATAATTCAATTCAATTCAGTTTTATTTATATAGCACCAAATCACAACAAACAGTCACCTCAAGGCGCTTTGTATTGTGGGTAAAGACCCTACAATAATACAGAGAAAACCCAACAGTCCAAACGACCCCCTATGAGCAGCACTTGGTGACAGTGGGAAGGAAAAACTCCCTTTTAACAGGAAGAAACCTCCAGCAGAACCAGGCTCAGGGAGGGGCAGTCATCTGCTGTGAGGGGGCTGAGGGGAGAGAATAAAAAGATGCTGTGGAAGAGAGCCAGAGATTAATAACAATTAATGATTAAATGCAGAGTGGAGTATAAACAAAGTAAATAAGGCAAATCAAAAGAAACAGTGCATTATGGGAACCCTCCAGCAGCCTAGGCCTATAGCAGCATAACTACGGGGTGGTTCAGGGTCACCTGATCCAGCCCTAACTATAAGCTTGATCATAAAGGAAAGCTTTAAACCTAATCTTAAAAATAGAGAGGGTGTCTGTCTCCTGAATCCAAGCTGGGAGCTGGTTCCACAGAAGAGGGGCCTGAAAGCTGAAGGCTCTGCCTGCCATTCTACTCTTAAGTATCCTAGGAACCACAAGTAAGCCAGCAGTCTGAGAGTGAAGTGCTCTATTTGGGTGATATGGTACTATGAGATCTTTGAGATAAGATGGGGCCTGATTATTCAAGACCTTGTAGGTGAGAAGAAGAATTTTAAATTCTATTCTAGATTTAACAGGGAACCAATGACGAGAAGCCAATATGGGAGAAATCTGCTCTCTCTTTCTAGTCATAGTAATGAATCAAGTGTCTTAATGTCTTTAAGACATTCCTGCAGTTTAACTAATTGATGTGTGTCATCTGGCTTCATTGATAGGTAAAGCTGAGTATCATCTGCATAACAATGAAAATTGATGCAATGCTTTCTAATAATACTGCCTAAGGGAAGCATGTATAATGTAAATAAAATTGGTCCTAGCACAGAACCCTGTGGAACTCCATAATTAACCTTAGTGTGTGAAGAAGACTCCCCATTTACATGAACAAATTGGAGTCTTTTAGATAAATATGATTCAAACCACTGCAGTGCAGTACCTTTAATACCTATAGTATGCTCTAATCTCTGTAATAAAATGTTATGGTCAACAGTATCAAAAGCTGCACTGAGGTCCAACAGGACAAGTACAGAGATGAGTCCACTGTCAGAGGCTCTAAGAAGATCATTTGTAACCTTCACTAATGCTGTTTCTGTACTGTGATGAATTCTGAAACCTGACTGAAACTCTTCAAATAAACCGTTCCTCTGCAGATGATCAGTTAGCTGTTTTACAACTACTATTTCAAGAATCTTTGAGAGTCTAAACAAAGCAGCCGAACATGAAGATAAATCTTTGAGATGGTTATGAATAATTTTTTCTCTAATGTCTAAAATTTTATTTGTAAAGAAATCCATGAAGTCACTACTAGTTGAAGTGAAAGGAATACTCGGCTCTACAGAGCTCTGACTCTTTGTCAGCCTGGCTACAGTGCTGAAAACAAACCTGGGGTTGTTCTTATTTTCTTCAATTAATGATGAATAGTAAGATGTCCTAGCTTTACGGAGGGCTTTTTTATAGAGCAACAAACTCTTTTTCCAGGCTAAATGAGCATCTTCTAATTTAGTGAGACCCCATTCCCTCTCCAGCTTACGGGTTATCTGCTTTAAGCTGTGTGTTTGCGAATTATACCACAGAGTCAGGCACTTCTGATTTGAAGCTTTCCTTTTCAGAGGAGCCACAGTATCCAAAGTCGTATACAGTGAGGATGTAAAACTATTGACGAGATAATCTATCTCACTCTCACTGGGAGCAGAGTTTAGGTAGCTGCTCTGCACTGTGTTGGCACTGAAGAGCATTTCAATGAAGGAATTAGATCCTTAAACTTAGTTACAGCACTTTCAGAAAGACTTCTACTGTAATAAAACTTATTCCCCACTGCTGTATAATCCATCAAAGTAAATGTAAATGTTACTAAGAAATGATCAGACAGGAGGGGGCTTTCAGGGAATACTGTTAAGTCTTCAGTTTCTATGCCATATGTCAGGACAAGATCCAGAGTGTGATTAAAGTGGTGGGTTGGCTCTTTTACATTTTGAGAGAAGCCAATTGAATCTAACAATAGATTAAATGCAGTGTTGAGGCTGTCATTCTCAGCATCTACATGCTATATAACACAAAGAACAAATGGTGGATGGAAATTTCTGATGTGGTTACATAGTGGAAAAGCAGAGCCGAGTCGAGTCCAGTTATCTCAACCTCTAGTAGATGTCATGTCCTTTTTTCACATTGGGGAAATTGCACAGAAATCTTAAACAACTTGACAGACATATTGTACTAGTGTAAACAAGGTAGCACCAGCATTAGGGTAAGATGCACAGCATTAGATATGGTGTGTGTTTAGTGTGCAGTGTTCATTGTGTGATAAGGCTTTGTGCTGCTCAGTTGGTTTTTGCTTGTTTTGCTGCGTAGTCTTCTGCCTCATAGAAGGGGGACAAACAGGCCATGTGCTGGGTGTGTGGGCCCTCATAATGCAGGACACTTTCTTAATGCACCTACTGGTGTAGAATGTCTGTGATGTGAGGAAGCTGCAGCTGATTATTCTCTGGGCTGATTTAACCATACGCAGTGCCTTTTTATCTTCAGCAAACCACTGCTATGCCACATGGTGATGCAGGAGTTGAGGATGCTTTCCGCGGCACATCTGTAGAAGGAGGTGAGGGCTGAGGGACCCAGTCCAGCCTGCTTTAGCCAAGCAGTACATGGATAAGTGACTGTAGTTGTTATTATCATTTAAGCGTTAAGCAGTTATGCTGTACTTTTACTTTTGTGTTTACATTTGACTTCTGCTAGGTCACCGTATATAATGCCGTGTCACTACTATTGCACTATTAGCTGCTGGCACCTTGTGGCAATAGATTCACAGTTTGAATTAGGTAGTCTCTCATCAATGGCAGTCACTCCCTGGAAAGGAACGAAATTTCACTTCAGTTTACACTAATAAATAAAATACCACTGCCTACATGCTGCTGTCACCAATGAAACATTACTCAGTATTTTCTATGTCATAAGAAGTATCATCATTGAACATTTTCTGAAAAGGTGAGATCATTTTAAGGCTATATTGCCCACCCCTAGTCACCACCAGGTGGTGATCAGTTGACATCTCCTCTCTTCACCTAAATGTCCAAGACATACAGCAGCACTGACATGTGACCTAGAGGGTCCTGGTGTCACATGCACTCATGAACACCCTTGTGCTCAGTATTGTCCGTTATGGATAATCTGGTTTGTTAGTCCAATAACAACACTGGTTAAGTTCATATTTTGCTCCCAGTCACACCCCTCCAGGTCTCACTGTCATTGCCCACCTAAATGATGAAGTCCCCCATTAGGACAGTGCCTGGCAGGGGCACCTTCTTACACCCCCACCTAAGGACTCAAAGAATGCTGGGTAGTCTGAACTGCAGTTCGGAGCATGGGTGATGATAACAGTAAGCACCTGTTCCCTGACCTGAAGGTGCAAGGATCAGACCTCTCATCCAGTGGGGAAACCCCACGTGCAGGCACCATTGAGGCGGTACACTATTTAAATGTTGTTATAAACTGACTGTGTGACAGGTCTGAGGTGAGGAGTCTGCTGTTAGCTTCTATTAATCATGTCTCTATGTCGAGGTTGAACTGGGTCATTAATCGGACTGTTTCTTTATGCAGTGAAGCCTGAACTGGTTTGTTGGACATCGTCACCAGAGTAGCTTTTATAAGCTAAAAACATCTTGTTTTTTCTCTGCAGGTGAGTCTGGACGCTCGGGTTCGAGAGGTGATCAACAGGAAGATGCAGGAACCAACGCCACACACCTTTGAAGATGCGCAGCTGCAGATCTATACACTGATGCACAGGGACTCCTACCCACGATTCCTCTCCTCCAACATCTATAAGTCGCTTATTCACAGTGGCTCCCGTACCCCCTCAGAGTCCTAGTGCTAACTCTTTGGCATCTTCATCCATCCTGTGTTCATAGGATTGATGCCTAAAACATTTCACGCCCTCCAGTCCAAATCTTTCCAGCAGTGATCACTCCATCCTCCAATTCTCCAGTCTTCCCACTTACTCTTCTTCAGCTCATCATCTATCCTCTTCCTTTTGTTCTTTTTTCCTCTTGTTCATGCTCCTTCTCTTTATGATGGTGATTTATATTTTAGAGCACATGAATGACTGTCCCTGAATTTAAGCTAAACTGAGCTGATCCCTGCCATCTGTCCTGAAAAAAAGTTTTCCTTCACATCCATCTCTGTCTTCCTCCTTTCATCTTCTCCTGTCTTATCGCATTCATGGTTCCACCTTTCACCTGTTTCTTGACTCTTGAGCATACCAGGAAGTGATCAGGGACACTGAAGTATTTTTGGGATGTAATCTTTTGGAGATGTTTCAGACTGCTTTTTCAAATGCATTTCAGCAGGAGAAATATTCATCTGTGCCATCAGTTCTGTGTGGATTTTTACTAGCCTTGCCCCTCGCCTCAAGATTGTCCAACCACCTTTAACTTTGCCCACCTCATGCTTCAGGAATGATGGGAAAGTTAAAAAAAATATGGATGCTGTGTTGTTCCCTTTTCATTCTCTTTGAACTGGAAATACACGGCGCTCCTGCCCTCAAACTCTTTATCTTTGTTAGTATGTTGGATCAGTGACTTCACTTCTGAGCAAAGGGGGCCGCCGCTTCCTCCAGCTATTGATTTACAAATAATCACATGAATATTTTTTTTTATCAAAGAACTGAACATGGAGCATTTCACCTACGTTTGTTTGTCCCGCTTTCTCCTTGTCCTGGTTTTCCAGAAGAGGACAACTACTGTGAGACTGTTGTCCACCCAACATACACACACACATACATACACACACACACCTACACACACACGTGCGCACACACACACACACTGCAATAAAAACACTGGACCTTAGAAAACTCACACAGAGTATCAGTGTTACTATACTTATATGGACCTTTCAATAATCAATACGTTTCTTCCATTAACTGTCAGAGAGACAGATCTGTTTTAGAGTAAACAAAGACATAATGACCGCCTCACAAACAGTTAAATACAAAACTTTAAATGAAATGATTCAATAATCATCACCATCGTTTATTTAGGACACTATTTCCAAAAAATCATCAACTAAAAAAGGTCAGAGAGCTAAATAAAAATGAATAAGTGATGAAATGTAAAAAAGATGGCATATTGACTGAAGAGCTGCAGGCTGAAGTTTGTATTCTAATAAATGAACATTTTCACTGCCACATTTCACAAAGACCAATAGAAGAGGAAGAAAGTTCAGACATTAAATAAGTAACAATGAGAAATGATGCACATTTCATGGATACAAAGGTCATTTTGTGTGTACAGGATGGAGAACGTTTCACCCTCTGTTTGTTTATGATGAAGAGTAATGCACAGATGACCTGATTAAAGTTTGAATTTTTATCAGCTTCAAGTCAGAGGAGAACTGTAACTGAATGTAAATGAACTGAGCTGCAGTTAATGGAGAAAACATTTAAGAATCAGCCTTTTTGAGGCTAAAGCTATCGTCACATGGATGCTTATGGTCGCCACATTTCTGAAAGACTAAATCATTTATAACAGTCCCTGTAAGTATAGTAACACACAGACACACACTGGGGTGGCCTACCTGGGCACTGCTGCTGCTGACCTCTGTGACCTCTCACTTTTGACCTCACTACTGTCTGTGGCTCCTGATTGGCTGCAGGGGGCCTCTGGGCTCATCTGTGGTCGGTCCATTCAGGAAGGGGGATGGGAGGAAATCCCAGGTGCAAAAAAGAAGAGGAAACCCATGATGTGAAAAGGGTGCTTCCATGCAGTGCATCATGGGAACACTGATGTTTGTAGATGGAGGCAGAGGCAACAAGTTACAAACACGAGATGCCTCCGTCTTTAGTAGACTGGTCACTTGATTCATTTCTCTTCGTATTATTAATGTTATTTATTTTCTATATTGTTAAAACTGTGATTTTAATTGTACAAATACAAACAGAAACCTGAAGATAAAATGGGAAGCTGCTTGTTTTGTTAGCTGAGGCTTCACACTGAGACCAGGCTCATAGATTTCTCAGCTGTTTCACAGACTGAATCATTTCAGCTCAAAACATGTGCACACCTATGCTGAGCCCCGTTACCATGGTAACTGACCAGTAGCACCTACAAAGAAGAGAAAAAACAGCTTTATAAAACACAAAACCACATTCTTGACTTCATGCTTTTTCCCAATAATTATCCAGAGTGTACTCAACTTTTTAAGTCATTAACCATTTCAGGGTCCAAATCCTCCTCCTCTTCCAGATAAGAACAATGAGGCACCTCTGAGAGTTACAAACTGTCCACATAAAGTGCGACTGTTGTCCCAGCTGTTACATTAAAGTCTGATAAAATAGGATGTACAAAGTTTAGCCATGTTAGACGTTAGCAGGAAGTGAGCTAGCTGGTTTCCCATGTTACTGAAGGATTTCCAAAAAATGAAAACATTCAGCTCTGCTTTAACTTTTAAATAAGACAGAAATAAGAATAAGACAGAAAACCAAATATCAGGGCTAGCTGACATGTAATGATGTGCTACCTGAGGAGTATAACACGAAGCCAGATTGTGTTAGCAGGCTACATCACACTTAAAGTCAGAGGTTTCTGCGTCACAAAGGTGTGTCTTTTTTCCTGGATAAATCAACATGATAACTGATGCTGAACACATCACCTGGTGGGGAGCAGGTTATAGTCAGAGTTTTGGTTTAAAATCACCTGGAAGGGCCACATTTTCACTAAGTCTTTATTCAGTGTGATGCAGACTCTCTGCTGGGAGAATACATTTGATATGTCCAGCTTGTTACTGAAACCACTAAATGAAGCCCAGCTGTAAAGTTACAGCAGCTCAAACTGTGGGTCTCATTTTCGCTGAACGTGCATGGATTAGTTTGGTGATGCAGAAAATGTATACATGGTGTTGTACTAAATTCTAACCTGCTGCTGAGTCACTGCTGGAAACACAGACACACACCAAGAACACCTGTTCATACCTGTTCAATCAGTCACATTAATCTCACTGTGATCTGTAACAAACTGAAGCAATTTCCATGTGTCCATCATCAGGCTGTGGGACAGGAAGTTTTGTTTCAGTGGTTCCAGTTTCAGAGCTCTGATGTGCAGCCATCACCTTAGAAAAAAACAGCAGCTCTGAGAGTGACAGCCACAAAATCTTTCACTGCAATGCAAATTTTATTTTACCACTCTGTACCAAAAAGCACCAGATTAACTCATTTCTGCAGTGTTAATCTTGCAGATTATTTTACTGTTAGATTTTATCACCATCATCTGATAACATCTCTGATTGGAGTAGGCAGCGCCCACAGAGATTGCTTTGTGAGGAAGATGACCTTCACGTGACCTGTGAAATGCCCCTTTTATGTGAGAACGCTCAGACCCTGAAGCAGAGAGCCTGGCATGATAGACAGATCCCTGTTATCGCTAACTGGAGGTTTAGGTTTTGTTGAGCCAGCTAACACAAAGAAAGCCTGAATACTGTATGTTGAACTTCCTTCTTAGTCACACCACTCTGGTGGCTAACTACAGGACTATGGTCAGACAAGCATGAACACATTAGCAGGAGGAAGATGGAGTGCTCTCAGTAGAAGTCCATATTAAGGGTTCTCAATTGGTAGAGACAAACACCATCATATGGCAGGAAGAAGATGCCAAAAAACAGACCAAACTTCAGAGAACATCTGAGATGATCCATCCACAGCATGAGGTTATCATTAATGTGCTGCTGCATGGTTTAAGGTCAGCCACTTTCTAATATTTTATTTTCCACAGGGAACACAAAAATGTTCTAAGAACATGATAGCGTCCAAGAATGCAGTTTAATAAAATTCCCATGAACACAGAAAATGAAGAACATTTAGTGTTATTAGTGATAGAGCCAGCTTCCTAATTTTTAACTCTTTTCCCATGAAGTACTGATTATGTTCTCCTGAGGGACATTCTAGACAAAAATTAACCCTTGAAAAAATTTCTTGGTTCAAGTTTTTTTTTCTGAATAATTTGCAGGTTTTTAAAAATGCGAAGTGCTCATTTGTTAGTCACATGCAGCATTCAGTCTGTTTTCTGTCCAGAAAGACAGGAAGAGGCTTCTCTCATCTCTTCATGCTCATGTATGGAAAGAGCTCAGCAGTGTTTCCACAACAAATAGGATCCTTCTGAGTTCTGCCTTCCCACCATGCGTCATCCTACTCGTCAACACACTTCCAAACACCAGCAACATTTAGAAAAAACACCATGAGGCCTCTGCACTTTGTTTAAATATTCTGTCTTTGGTTGGAACATTAACCTCCATATTATTCAAACAAAGGTGATCAGAAAAAATGTCTTTTATTGTCTAATTACTATTTAATTCTCTAAAATGAGAAGTCCACAATGTGTCACTATTTTGACATCACCAGTGGGTGTGGCTAGAAGTGCAACATGTTGCCACGATCACTGATAGGTCTTTTCTCTGACAATACTTTCAAGTGTTGTTCATCTTTCACAGATATGTGCAACTATTATAATCTGCCCATCTACCAGATTTCTCCACCATCAGGTCATACTGCTTTCTCCAACCTTGTCTGTTTAGATCTTTGACCTTTTGGGGTATAAAGTGTCACCTTTGCGTTATAGCCAGAAAAACATTTCCTAAGGCTGTGCGAACATGTGTTGAATTTGAACAGCTGGATAGACGGATAATCTTAAACCATGAAAACCTTCAGTGATGGCTTACAGGGCAAAATCAGCATTATGAGCTCATCTGACTCCATCACAATTCAGATATTGTAATGCTTGAAGTGTCTAAAGAAAATGACAAGTTTTGTTGTCACTGGTTGGCTGTATTGCACAAACTAATGAGAATTAAAATATATTGAAAAGTAAAGAAGAGAGTTGGGGTTAGGTGGTAAAAGGGTCTATAGTGTTGGAGGAGGAGTGTTGTTTGTGAACTGTGAATGAACAGAAGAATAAAGGATCCCGCAGCATCGCATGAGCTCATCACTCTTTTGTCTGGATGAGCTAAAACTTGATCTTGACTAAACAATGATCAACAAGAAGGTATGTAAACCATCTGAGTTCTTCATATTTATCATAACGTAGTTTCTGACTTAAAAGTCATACTCACATGGCTTACATGATTCAGGTGTGACTGAAAACAAGAAATGTTCATTTACTGGAAGCAAACCCAAGCATGTTGTTAACGTCAAACCGGCACTGACTCCCATCTACAATCTAACAGAACAAATCTTTGGTGATTTTATTGATGGCTTTCCTTTTTTATTGATCTGCCATCTCTTCAATTATTCTGATATCTGAAATAAACCCTCAACCAAAACAATAAAAACAGTGATTTGATCTTCATCCAAGCTTTAATATGTTCAGCACATCATGGCAAAGAAAGGCACACTGTTTCTACAATGCCATACACAATAACTCAACCAATGGAAAACATCAACTGGCTTTTATCTCCTCAAATATATTACAGCATTTAGTTTGATATGTAAAAAGAAATTATACAAAAAAAAAAAAAATCCAACTTCAGTAACTTCAGTTTGCTTCTTAATGGATTCAAACACAGCCTGGTTTTCTTCAACACAACTAAAAAATACAAAGAGAAAGCGAGAGACCAATCAGAGTAAACCAAATCATAATGCACAGAAACCCAAAATCTGAAACTAAAATCCAAAGCAGCTCAGATGATTTGTCTCTGATTTCTGAGGTGCTCGACCAGTTCATAATCTCTGCTTAGGGCCAGATCAACAGGCACAGCTCAGTGAACACAAACTGCCAATCAAATTTATCAGGTTCACTAAGAGTTAATGAACTGCTCATGTGTGCTGTTTTAGCTTGCTCTTCCAACTGGAACAAAAATACATTCATGCTTTAAATTAACAGATTTTTTTTAAAGTAACGTATTTATTTATTTATTTTTTACTTATTTTGATAATTTGGGGGAGTTGGGGGGGCAAAAAGTTAAACAGAGTGCTGACTGAAGGTGAGCATGTAGTAGGAAGACGAGAAAGCTGTAGTTTAGCCTACGCTGACACCCTGTGGTGAGAGTTCGTTACTGTACATTTCCCTCAATTTCCACTCGGATGGAGGGTGACCTGGGGTCAACCATCCAAAGCAACAGACAGTGCAGAAGAGAGTGCAAGCAGGGTGGAGTAGGTGGAGATGAATGTTGGGGTGATTTGTGACAGAAGGAGAGCAGCAAGAGTGAAAGGGAAGGTTTACAACAGGGATCCTCACATCTAGGCCTCGAGAGCCGGTGACCTGCACCTTTTAGATGTGTCTCAGCTTCAACACACCTGAGTCAAATATAGAAGTCATTAGCAGGACTCTGGAGAACTTGACTGCATACTGAGGAGGTAATTCAGCCATTTGATTCAGTTGTGTTGGATCAGGGACACATCTAAAACCTGCAGGACACCAGCTCTCGAGGCCTGGATGTGAGGATCCCTGGTTTACAAGATGGTAGTAAGACCTGCTATGATGGATGATTTGGAGACTGGTGGCACTGACACAAATACAGGAGGCTAAGCTGGAGGTGGCAGAGCTAAAGATGTTCCTTGTGAGTGACCAGGATGGACAGGATCAGAGGGACAGCTCAAAGTTAAAGAGGCTGAGATGTTTTGGACATGTGCAGAGGAGGGATAGTGGATATATTAGACAAAGGATGATGAAGATGGAGCTGCCAGGCAGGAGGAAAAGAGGAAGACCTCAGAGAAGGTTCATGAATGCAGTGAAAGAGAACATGCAGAGGGTTGGTGTGACAGAGTAGGATGCTGGGATATGGTGATGGTGGCAGATGATCCACTGTGGTGCCCCCTAAAGGGAGCAGCGGAAAGAGGAGGATGATGATGATAAGGAAAAGGATGTATTACTTATTTGTCAGAAAGTAGGTATGTTTGCAGAAAAGTACGACAGAGTATTAGGGCCACATTTAGAAAAAAAACAAAAATCGTGCATTTCGAGAATAAAGTCAAAATTTTGAGACTAAAGTTGAAATACTATTTTGAGAAAAAAGTCGAAGTCATCATTTCAAGTCAAATAACAGCCTCGGCTGCTATACCCTCTACAAAATGCCTTGGGTAGATGAAGCAACTTGATCAGCTGTCTTAGGGGCGCTACACACGGGGAGCGATGTCACTCCCTCACCATTCATGGAACTTGTACGAAGCGATTGTGGCCTCATCGCACAAGTTCCATAGGAAATGAATGGAGAGCGAGCGATGTCGCTCCCCGTGTGGCGAGCCCCTTATTGTGACTTGTGATTCTGCAAATCCCCTCTGTACTGCACGAAGGTGCAATCATCGAAATCCTTGCATCTAACCATTGCCAGTTTGTGTGAGTTTCCTTCTGAGCGATGCAGCGTTCTGCACATCTCATTACCATCCTCATAGTCATCACTACATTGTGTTTGTGTACTAAAAGAGAAATAAATACCTTGTTACTAAAACCTATAGTATAGTTTCTCTAACTCATAATACGACACATTCTGGAGCTTATAGCAGACGTGGCGTGGCAGGTGTTTGACTTGAAACAACTTAAACCTGCACATTTCGACTTTTTTTCCCAAATTAGTATTTTGACTATTTTTCTTTGAAATTTTGACTTTATTCTTGAAATTTTGACTTTATTCTTGAAACAGTATTTCAACTTTTTTCTCAAAATTTCGACTTTTTTCTTGAAATTTTGACTTTATTCTCAAAATTTTGACTTTATTCTCAAAATGCACAATTATTTTTTTTTCTCAATGTGGCCCTAATACTCCTTCGTAGAAAATAAACTTTTATATGTTATTAAATAGTTTTTAGACAGTCCTGTCAGTAATGTTGATCAGTGTTAATGTCATTTCATTAGTCCTGTGTGATCAGATATCCATATAGCTTAGGGTTACCTTCCATCGGTTGCCACAGCTGTTACACAAAACAAAGGTGGTCATGGGCTCATCAGCGCTGCGGGTCTGCACCTGAACATGAGAACAAGGTGGTGAAAACCAGTCAAAGAACAGTGGATGATCAGCCTGTAGGTGTACTCGTACCTGCGTGTACGTGCAGCTCTTTCCGTGACACTTGCTGCAAATGAACATGTCGGTCTCAGTTCCTCCAACCTTTGATAGCTGATGCTCTCTGATGGACTCTTTTGTCAGAGCCTCTCTTATCTGCTTCAGCTCTGCACTCGCCATCTCCTGCAAACACACACACTTCAAATGCATCCTCTGATCCACTGACTACTCAGTATATTTACAGAGGCTGGATCAGTCTGCGGGTACATGCTGGATCAGCATGACAGACTTTTTGTGATCTCCATCTTCTCACTACATCCACAAAACCCCTCTTTGGTGTTCCTGTTTTCCTCTTACCTAGCAACTCAATTTTCAACATATTCCACCCAGAATACCCAGTATCTCTTTTCAAAAACACTGAGGAAATCTAAAACACAAGCAGATACATTTTATCCTTGCACTCCTCATGTCATTCTCAGCTTTCCTTAACAAAACACAAACGATCAAGATTTTTTTTTCTTCTAAGGTTGGTTTTAACTACCAGTTTAACTTGAGCAGAAAGTATGATTAAAGATGAGGTGTGTGGATGGTAAAGAAGGGTGAAGAGATATCAAACAATAAAAAAAAGGGGGGGGGGGGCAAACTGCTTTCATATCAGATTTAAAACCTGTTGTCAACGTGTTAGCCACCATCATGAGGTTATCACAGTGAGCCTCATTAAAAGCTTTTCCTCGTGTTTGAACCAACAGCTGTGCTGTGTTCAGTATCTCAAGTAATTTAAAAACAAAAAACAAAAAAAAATCCCAAATGAATGTGATGAAACTGACTCCAATTAGGAGGAGGTCATCAGGCTGTTGGGCCATTAAGCAAAAACACCTGAACGTCAGCTGCTGGAGAAGACTGCTGCAAAGAAGCCACAAGGGAGCAAGACAACAAAGAAGGAGGGGCATAATGAACACCAGTAAACTGCATCAAAGCACAAAAGATGTGGACTTTGGTCTTACAAGTCCAGACATGAAATGGTGGGTTCCAAATGAAGATTTTAATGAGATCTTCAGGTTTGTGTTAATCTGACTGAAGACATTTTCAGCTTGAGTATCTAGCAGCCTTTATAGCATCACACTAACCGTATATATATATATATATATATATATATATATATATATATATATATATATATATATATATATATATATATATATATATATATATTTCTATATATCTATATATATATTTCTATATATCTATATATCTATATATATATATCTATATAAAAAAGTTTTTGTTAGTTTTCAGAGCATTAGTTTTTATATTTGGTTTCATGGTTAGTTTTACTTTAGTTTTCGTCAGTTTTAGTTTTTCATACTTTGTCAGGTGCAAGAGTGACTATTGTGTAACAATAACTCGACAAAAGATACCGTTTAAAAATTGCATTCAACAACCAACTGTTCACAAAATAGCAGCATTACGTGTTTAATGTGTGTAATATTAAGGAAACACATGAATATCAACAAGGAGAAACATAAAGAAAAACATGAACTCCAAAACTGAATAAACTCTACAACACACTTCAGCGTCAGTGCAGAACACGTGGTGTAAAACATCAGAACACAGGGCATGTTGGACAAAAACAAACTGATTTCTTTGAAGGAGTCAAAGCTGAAATCCAGCTGCATCCTGATGTTCTCACCACATGAAGCTGCTTCTGCTTTGGAGCTGCTCGGAGAGCTAACTTTGCAGCCTCTGTACACAACCTAATTAAGTCGGCAACAATTTACACTTGTGTAGCTGGATTGTGTATGTATGTTGTGTATGCGGTCGCGTGCTGGTGTTTTATATGTGGTGCCGGCTGGGACTTTTTTGGTCCTCACTCTTTATGCTCAGTTTTTTGGCTGCAAACATATTTGTCCCTGTTTTTCCACTTTCTTCATTTCCTCACATCCATTCCGATAGTTTCAGCAGCTCCCTCCAGGAATTTGCTGACATTTGTGAGTCCTTATATTGATTTGATTTCATTATTATTCCTGATTGTTATTCTCTTACTGATAAATTCAAACACTGCAGCAAAAAGTAGCCAGAAACGCACAAGGACTGAATCAAAACCTTGTGGGCTGTGTGGACCCGACATCTAGTTTGATTTCTCCGGAGGCACACGTCAGGTTACGTTGAAGGATCAGTGCGGTTTCTCGGCAGACCACTGCCATTACTTTGTGGACCGATGCGGTGAGCACGCCCATGCATGCGCAAATGTTGCCCAATAGCGCTCCCAGCTTAAACTGTTAGAGCGTAAAAAAAATTATTTCATATCAATCCACAAGGGTTTTAAATAAAATTAAGAAAACAAAGGTCATTTTATCTATAATTTCTGTTAGTTTTAGTTAGTTTTGTAAACTCACAATACTGTTTTTTGCTTTTAATTATAGATTTTATATATTTCAGTTAATGAAAATGTTTTTTTTAGTTTCAGTTTTCATTTCATTTCATATTTAGTTAGTCTTCGTTAACTATAATAACCCTGTTTGTTACAAAGTTTACCAGCCGGCAGGAACCAGCCAAACTCGCAGGCAATTGGTCAGTTGGTTTCCTTGGACGCTTCACTACTACTGTAAGGACTGTAAAAGATGCGCCAGTAAACCAGAAAGCACTCAACAAGATATTAATTAAGTGGTCATTTCTGTTTTGGTATTAGGTTTGGGTCCGCTTGAGACATCATTTTGGTCCGGATCCGGACTGAGGTCTGCCTATTGGTGATATCTGCTCTATGAACATGTTTTTTTTCCTTTTTTTTTTTTAATCTTATTCTTACTAATGTGATTGAGAATTACTAAATTGAAAAGATGTACTTCTTATTTAGACTTTCAAAATAAACTAATATACAAGAAAGTAACTTATAGGATTAGACATTTACATTGAGCTGTATCACCAGTCTCCATCCTCAACACTTCAACTTCTATTTTAAGGAGGAAATGAGACACACCGACCTCAGCGGTCATACAGGCGATGCGCTGTGGCGAGATGTTTCCGCACAGCACATTACGGCGCAGGTCTGGGTTCTTCTGGTCCTTGAGGTTGGAGATGCGACTTCGTAGGCGGGTTTTGTATTTCATGTCTGTCGACTTAAACTCTTGGAAGATCTGTACACACAGCGAGCCGTCAAGGACCAACAATGTGCATGAAATGGGTTACAGCTAGAACCACAAGCAAACATTTATTTTAGTGTTATTGATGTTCAATAATACTGAAGCTTTAATGGGATAAACAAGATGTTGGTGGCTGGAAATTAAATATTGAGTCATGAATGAAATCTCATGCATGTGCATGCATCCCAAGCATGTCACACAGACAGACATGCTCATCAAACATGCTGAGACCCACCCTGTGAACGCCCTCACTAGAACACCTTTCACTCATCTGTTTGCTCATGAAATTGCACCATTAATGATGTGAAAGGATATGTTCTTCAATTTGAGCTGCCAGATGCTCGCAGTCAACTCCAATGGCCTCATGGTCATCTAAAAAAAACAACAACAAAAAAAAAAAAAAAAACTTTCTTTAGCTTCATGCACATTAACAGCAACACACAAAAAACAAAACACCTGATTATTAAAAAGCTGATAGCCTACAGATCATTTGGAGTAAGTGTAGATATTACTGATGACACTTCTCCCACAACTTTTTTAATTTAGACAATGTCACGATAGTGAACACTTTATATTGGTGGAAAAGCATTACAAGCTTTAGGAAAGCAGGGGAAAAAGCTGGTACTATCAGAATCCATCCCTCAGCAGTTCTCTCTAATCTGATAAAAACTTCTTACCAAAAAAAAAAAAAAAAAAAAAAAAAAAAAAAAATTGCTGACTGTGCCCAAAATAAGGTTTTACACATTTTCTTTTTGCCTCATTATCAGATGGTGCAGCAGATTCTTCTAACACTTCGTAATAATTGGTTCTCAAATCTGCTGTAATGTGGACTGGTTCTAAAGCAAAACTGGAGAAGAACCAGCACCACACCAGCACCAACACCGTGCTAATGAAAAGGTGGTAAAACTGGACCTTGACTTTAGAATATTTTGTTAACAATGTTTAAGTTATCCTTGATCTTGAACTCTTCTGGTCATTTGAAGCAGAATTATTAGGCTATCTGAGCATCTCTAAAAAGCTAAAGATCAGCAGCAGTTTTCCATACTAAGAACCTTCTGACCATTTTTGGCTTTAAAACTCTTCATCTTCTCACCGTCCGTCTGCAGCGCAGCCACCAGCAGCTCTCGACATTTGTTTCTCACGATGTCTGTGGTGATGGGGGCAGGGGGGAAGGAGGTGACCTGAGGGAAGGTGGGGGTGGTTGGTGAGGTTGGGGTGGATGGGGTCCCCCCAGAAGATTTACTGCTGAGGAAGAGCAGCAGGACAGAGAAGAGACATTTTATTTGACAGAAACTTCTGTTATTAAAGATGTGAACAAACTTGATGCACGCGTGACATCACCTTGTCCTGTAATAGTGATGTCACCAACAGTGACATCATCAGTGTGCAACAGACCTTTTTTCACTGCTCCCAGAGTCCTTGGAGGTGGATGAAGACCTCAAAGGAGAGCCATCTTTCTTCTTCTCCTCTGAACCATCTGTCAGATAAAAGCAAAGAGCAAACATGGCCATAGGAAGCATCATGCAGAAATTATTCTAGTTCCTGTTGGTACACTTATGCTTTCCAGTTTCTAAAACTTGATTATCCGTTTCTATTTGTTGTCACTAGAAAATGAAGCCATTTGGTCGGCACCAAGGTTATCATTAACGAAAACGAACAAAATAACAAAAACTGAAATTGAAAAAACATTTTTGTTAACTGAAATAAATAAAAACAATAATTAAAAGGAAAAAACAATAACTGTGTTTACAAACTAACTAAAAAGGAACTTATTGATAAAAATTATTATTGATAAAATGACCTTCGTTTTCCTGTTTCAGTTTATTTAAAGCCTTGTGGATATGAAATCATTTTCTCCGCTCTAGTCTCACAGAGTGAGGTGCCATACTCTGCTGAACTTTATTGTAGTGTTTTTTTTTTTGTAGAATTTATTGTAGGGTTTACTGTAGAGTTTATTGGGTTTTGGAGTTTGTTTTTCTTTGTTTCTCCCTGTTGATGTTCATGTGTGCCCTTAATATTACACACATTTAGCTAATAATGCTGCTAACTTGTGAACAGTTGGTTGTTGAATACAATTTTTTAAACGGTATCTTTTGTTGAGTTTTTATTAGGCAATAGTTACTTGGCACCTTGAATTTTGCACCTGACAAAGTATGAAAAACTCAAACTCAAACTAAAACTAATGAAAACTAAACTAAAACTGAGCAAACTAAATAAAACTAAACTACAATGTAAAATCCAAAACTATTATAACCTTGGTCAACACACACATACCCAGCAGTTTCTTCCAGGACTTGATAAGAGTTTTGGCCAAAGTCTGAACTTCTTCATCTGAACATTGTTTCCTCACAGCATTCACCGACATCCCGACTCTGGTGGACTACACACACACACACACACACACACACACACACACACACACACACACACACACACACACACACACACACACACACACACACACACACACACACACACACACAAAATATAGAAACACAGACATGGATGAACTGAACAGCAGGGTGTCCATGCTCAAAAGTACCAGGGGACTTCCTGGTATCACTAGTGATTAGCTTAGAAAATTTTAGGTTTATGCTCAGATGTTTTATGGGTTCAGTCCAACCAACAGGACAACAGAAGAAGTAGTTTATTATTTTCACTGGACATTAACCAGAATTTATATCAGGGAAAATTTTTGTGCCTACAAATTATGCCCGAGACTTAATTTTTTGGATTTGTGACTTATACTCATTACTACAGTCATTTAAAGGAAGCTCTTCAGAGCAATGATGAATGTATTTAGTTTAATTCATTCATAACATTCTGGACTTTAATATCTCAGGTTGGTTACAACAATCATAAACATCAAGTTTGGGGTAATTTTCTCAGTTCTCTGTGTTACCTTCAGATCAGTTAAACTGGATTTCCAGCACAGTGCAGGGGAACTTTAGGCCTTCTTGTATCAGATGGGCAGAGTTACTTACCTGTAGTGTCTCCAGAGACATCTTGATGTTCTTCAGTTCTCTTAGCAAGTCCAGAGCACTGTCCTGCAAGCAGAGTCACCTTTATATTCAATTTACATCATTTATTCTTTAATCAATGTGTTCTGAAGGCTTCCATCTGAATGTAAAACACTTTGAACCCAAACTTGTAGAAATTCACTCAAGAAAAAAAATTTCTGCTGATGTAGCAAATATCAGGATGCCAGTGGCCCTCCTAAAGACACTGAATCAGCAGTTTGGTGGTATTAAAGTTTGTTCAGCTGACAGTTTATGTTTGATGTGCACATTATCATTATTTAAGCACAGCTGGATCACACTCTTGTTTTTCTTTTGTCAAAGTACTAACCTTTCCAGTCAGACTGAATAGAAACTGACATTCAGGGTTTCTTTTTTGAATTTTTTTCTCTTCTAATTCAGTTCCAAACAAACACGTTTTCAACAACAAATTACACAAATCCAGCAGCTGCATGACTGATGTTCATGCAGATTCCATGGACAATCAGGAAAATCCAAAAGTGTTTCTGTGAGATGGCCCAGGAAGCTCAAAGAGAAGAAGTGCAGAAAATGAGAGAAATAGCAGAAAGCAGGACATAATTTAGAGAACGATGGAAAATAAAGATTTAAAAATGGAAAGGAGAACATACCATTAATGTGAATCCCATTTAGAACTCTAGTCAGAATCCTATCCACATGTATCTGTAGATCATCCTCCAAAAGAAAACCAAACAACTTTTATCCCACATGTATCAAACTAATCAAAGTGTTTCACTGTTTCCTTGATAAAACTCAACATCACCTCAAGCTGTGACTTACTGCAAATATGAACCAAGCTTAAAATAACCGTGGCAGACCAGAGATAAACGGCAGTGATTAGAAACCTTATAAAAACAACTGTTTATCACATTGGTTTCAAGCTAAAGGGTTAAATTACTCAAAAGCTAAAGGAAATCTGAACTATTCAGAGAGAAGGTAAAACTAAACACCTGTACAGCTGTTCATCACAGTGGATTGAACTGACATTTAGACAGCACTTTTCTAGCTTAGGTGACCACTAAGACCACATCAGGCCACATTTATCCACTTACATGCAAAACTTTATTCTATCCTGTGAACTCATTTTTCTACCTCCCATCTGTGACCAATTTAGAATCACCAATTAACTGGTGCTAATCACTGCACCACCATGCTGAACCAAAACTAAGGGACTTTTCTGAGTTTACTCAGAAAGAAAACTTCAAAGCAACTGACAGAAAGGCTTTAAAACTCAGAAACCAAAACTACAAACAAGCAGGAAAAAAAACAAATACAAAAACCAGCAGGCTCATTACTCTGAGCAGAAACCTGAGGTTCACCAACCCTCGACTAAAGCTCAGCCGTTCGAGTGCAAATTGTACTTGAAACAAATAACTGATCAATTTGCAATTGATGTTATTTACTATCACAAAATCTTTGGCAAATAAAACATTTGACACTGAATATGTGAGAAATGCTGCACACCTGAGGTAGACCAACATTTGCCTGCAGAGTTTTCTGCCATTCTTTAGACTTCCTGCCTGACAAAAGTACAACTATCCATTTACCGCAGGGCAAGTTCTGTTCATGACAGACCAAGTGAGCATCACAACTTTCTGTGTACTGATTACTGAAGACTTGATGAGGATTCTTCTCATCAACCAACATTGGTTGACTATTAGGGGGCAGCTGTACTGTAGATAAACTCCTAATCCAGCTGTGGAGCACAGTGGAGGCAGCATTATGGTCTGGAGCTGCTGCACTGTCTCCTTCCATCAGGGAACAATGAACTCAAACTGTATTAAGAAATGTTCCAGGTGCAGGGCAGCAGAGGACTGATCACTCCTCATTTGGTCTGACATCATCAGGTTCAAGCAAACAGAAAGAGTTAAAATAACAGTCTGAATTCTCTCAGCCCTAAAATGAAACAGCAGCCACATTTGGAGGGTTTGTGAAGTTGGCTTAGCTGACACATAGTGATGTGCTACCTGGTGCCTAGCTACAGAGCTATGGTTAGGTTCATATAAGCACATTAGCACAGTGAAGCTGGACGATGAGGGTTAAACTGTTCATGCTGAGGGTCTCTGATGGACAAATGCCATCATACAGCAGGAAGATAATGCTGAAAACAACAGACTAAACCTCAGCCCAGAGAACGTCTGAGATGATCCATCCACAGCACAAGGTTATCATTAATGTGCTACTGCATGGTTTGGATTACTCACTGTGAAAAAGTCCTGATCCTCAGCTTCATGTCCACACTGAGAGGGATTCTTTTCTACACCATGCGTTTTTAAAAACAGGGCATAAAAGATGTGGTGCACATGAAGAGAGCTGACAAAAAGCCAAAGAAGGGCTGGGGATGACCATTGCATAGTTTCTGGGGACTCAAGTCTAAAGCATTAAAAAGACCAGAGCCTCATCCAATGCAAATGTTCGGACCAGAAACAGGAGGACAGATGAGGTCATGCAATTTGTAGGAAGAAGGATTCAAAATTCCCCCTCATTTATGTTCAGGCTTCACGAGCTATCTGATGGAGCTTCAAGACTTTTTCCTGTTTTTGTGTGACTGAGATCAATCAGTTCAGGAAAATCCAAAAGCTCAAACTTGCACTTAAAAGTAATTGTGGTGATCAGAAGTGTGAAGACTACGAAAAACAGGAAGTGGTTGTAGGAGGTAAACTCCTAACATCAGAAAGGAAGCACATTCGGTCTGCTTATGACAGTTTTGTTTTTTTTTTAATCAAGAACCCCATAGCCCCAGAGCTGTGTGTGAGGGTGGCGGGACACCAGCAGCCCCAGAGCTGCTTCTGTCAGCATCTTCTCAATCCCATCTCAGAATGTTCTGGGTATGTTTGTTTGCTCTGTATCTGCATCATGCAGGTGAAGTTTAAACATGTTGGCCTCATTTTTAGGTCATAAAACTGCAATCTGAATATTTTCAGCGTCTGTAATGACGGAAATAAACAACTGATTCATGTGCAGGTGATGAGCTCTGAGCTGATTCCAGGTGTGTCTGTTTTAATTTCCTGATGTGATTTCAAACTGTTTCTAAAAGCCTTCAGCAGCATTCAAAGGGTTAACCTGAGCAACGAACAGCACCGCGTTTCCAGAATCTTCCTCCGTCAGCAGTTAAAGGTGGCTGCTCATCACCTGATGGATGTTTTTCCACTCACCGTGCTCTTCTTCTGCACCATTTTATCCAGCTTCCTGGCGATGCGCTCCACTTCCTGATTCCTCATCATTTCTGTGGCTTTCTGTTCGTCAATGCGCTGCGGAGTGAAGCTCCATGGATGGAGGGCAAACTCTTCCTCCGTCCTTCTCACTGCCCGCCCGTCGCCTCTCACAGCCGTTCGTTGTTGTGTGCTACCGAGGCATCTTGGGAGATGGAGTCTTCTTTTGTCTCCCAGCTAAAACTTGTAAAGAAGGCGTTTAAATTTTCCTCAGCAGATGAATATGAGGAGAACACGATGAAGCATTTTTTAAAGCACTTTGTTCATGTCTTTGAATATAAAAAAAATCTGCAGATAAATTCTCATTTTTCGTAAAAAATGATGAGCCGTCATGTGACGTGAAATCCTCGCATTTACACTCACTGACCACATTATTAGGAACATTTATACGAAAAAACAGCTGGACATTTTTCTAAGGTTACTTCAGAACTGAGGTTACACTTTAGAGGTGCAGTTATATTTAAAGGTGACCCCATTGGTATGCACGAAGAGATTAAAGTATATATTTTATTTATATAAAAACTGTATAGCACAGGTGCCCCAAATAAACCGATATTTTTATATTTCTCTGCAGTTTAATTGACGTGTTTTCAGACGTTTTATTGCATTCAGGTTTTATGATCACAGATATTTTTATTTAATGTTCATTTTTTTCTGAAGAAACATTTTTAATAAAACGGTGATTTGGAGAGATTGCTCAGGGACAGAAGTTCCTCTGGGGGGCGCTGTCTTCTTTAGAACCATGAAGCCTGTGTGTAGTTACTCCATCTCTCCTCCACAGCTGTAGCGCTATGTAACTTTGTGACATACACACACCCAGTTGCATGCTCACAGTAGAGCATGCAGTTTATTAACACCAGTCAGCTATAACTGATCACATGATTAGATTGACCTTATGTACAGATCTTAAAATCTGTGCACATCTTCATCTCCATTTCTGTCTGTCTGACTATCTTCATCAGTCACCACATCTTCCTCAGCATCTCTGCTCCCTGGATGTGTCCTCTGGATTCTACCTCTGTGGCATGGTTCCTCTCCTTCCTCCTCTCTGACCTGCTGTCCATCACTTATTCTCTTCTACAACAACATGTGATTCTGTCAGAGGAACATCAGAAAAACAGAGCTACGAATATTACAACACAAAGATTATTTACCACTTTTCTTAAAAGGTACAAACAATTTGTTCTATACAAGTTCCTAAAAATGATTCCCAGTAAAAAGTGTTTTTCACCAGTGAGATGCTAGGGGGCTTTTAATTTGAAAAGATTAAAGATTATTTATTGTTATTGTAAAATGTATGTATGTAAAATGAAAGTCAGGTGCACTCAAGAATCAAACTCAGTGAATTCAATAATATAAAGAATTTAAGTTATACCACAAATTATAAAACAGTCCATTTCACACAAGTGCACACAACACAAATCCCCCAGACTTTTCAGTATACCAGACATTCACTGCCACTATATACATTTTAAAAAGTTTATTCTCACACCCCAGTTTCATGCACCCTGCCTGGGGTGGGGACTGGCTAGTTGTTCGGGCCTGGGTTGGCTGCTTCCCTGGGTTGCTGCTGGCTCTGTGCTGGTGCCCACTTGCTCACACTGCTCATTGCTTCTGGACTCTTGCCCTTTGGCCATGGGGGCTCCATCTGGAGTCTCCCTCCTTCCTCCTCTGGAGTGTGCATGCGGTTGCCATCAGGATGTGTGGCCTCAGGTCTTCTGAGCTCCTAGTGGGCTGTGGATGGCCTGGGTCCCCTGGGTCCTTTCCTATTCGCTTCTGGATCACGGGGGCCATGGTTGCAGCTTCTTACCCTCATTGAGTACATTCCATGACAGAGGCGCATACACTCAGATTACTGCAACAGCAAAATTGTGTGTATGCGTGTATATGTATATGCATATACATATACACATATACACAAACATAAATATGTGAATGTGTGTATGTATGTATGTATGTATACAGTGGCTTGCAAAAGTATTCATACCCCTTGAACTTTTCCATATTTTGTCACATTACAACCACAAACAAATATATTTCACTGGAATTTAATGTGAAAGACCAACACAAAGTGGTATACAATTGTGAAGTGGAACAAAAATTATACATGATTCAAAACATTTTTTACAAATAAAACACTGAAAAGTGTGGTGTGCAAAAGTATTCAGCCCCCCTGAGTCAATACTTTGTGGAACCACCTTTTGACTGAGCTTGAGCTGTTTTCCAAAGAAAAATGGGCAAAAATTTCTGTCACTAGATGCGCGAAGCTGCTGGAGACATACCCTAAAAGTCTTGCAGCTGTAATTGCAGCAAAAGGTGGTACGCAAATTGTATGCAAATGGTGCCCAAATGTGCGATCAGTGCCTTTTTAAGGCTCCAGAAACAGGTGAGCTTGGAGGATGTTGCTGGCAAAAGACACAGTGATTGTAACATACCAACTCTGAGGTCTTGTTCCAGAGAATCATATTCATCTTTTTGGTATTTATTTGTAAGGAACATTGTTGTGTTACTCATATGTGAGGTCCTAAAAACATCTCTCCTCTTTACTGATACAGACTCATTTCTCACCAGCGAGGAAGAAGGAGCCAGCTCCACACAATACTTGGCAAACTTACTGAAGGACATTAGAAAGGCTCCAGCCATCCAGCTGAGAGGACACTTCCTGTCTCAGGTCATTACCAGCAGTGCCTCCATAGATCTGCTTTAAGTAGAAATGTCACTTCCTGGTGCCAAGGGTCAAAATGAAGGAAAGTGTTCACTTCCTGTTTCAGATGACACTTCATAGAGCAGGTTGGAGCAGAGAAACACTTCCTGGCGTCAGAGGTGACTTCGTATGAGTCTATACATCAAGACAAGAGGACATGTCCTAAATTCAGGTTTTCATTTATCCAGGACACAACCAACACTTCCTGCATGTAGAGATCTACTCGACGCAGAACAAACACCTCTCACTGTTAGAAGGTAATGTGAAATACTGCAGAACAGGAGAACCTCGGATACACTAAAATCCATTTAAGTAATAATTTAACCATTTCAGAACCTTTCAGAAACACCTGAGTTTATGGAACTCAGCAGAAAGCAGGCAGAATCAAGATGGCGCCGGTGTGTATGGGTAGCAGTCTGTCGCTGTCATTTTTGTTTATTTTTCTGCTGTTTCTAGTTCTCTGCACTAAAGAGATCATGTCGATGCTGGTTTATGATTGCCAAACACTTTTGGATCTTCGGCCACCTATTAAAAATTTAGTTATCTGTGATCATGGCGGACAGTATTCGTTGCCTCCATTCCTGACACAAATTCCAACTTACCTGTGCCGAGCTTCGGCTCTGCCCTCTCGGGGATGGTGTTGCCGTCGCCGCAGTAGATGCGCAGGATGGCTGGTAAAGCTGAAGATTTCTCAGCTGCGACTTTCTACTGTTTTCTGGGGAAAGTATGGATTATCTCCACATTGCTTTGTGTTCTGGCACTTCCTGGATCCCATTGATGCCTGCTTGGTACCTGTGGTTGGCCTGGATGAGGTGCTTCAACCCCACCGCCCCTATTCACGGACTGAATTTTCGGAACTTGAGGTTAGTGCATCGTGGTCCAGCCGAAAGTCAGGCTTCAGTTCCAGTTCCTGTCAGATTTGGCATGGTAAATGCCAGATCACTGGTAAATAAAACTTTTATCCTTTGGGATTTTTCGGCTCCCATGCCCTAGATTTCCTCTGTGTGACTGAGACATGGCTGAGTACCGATGAGACTAGCACTCTGTCCAAACTCTTATCAGCTGATTGTTGCTATTTTAACTCCCCTAGGACTCTGATGAGAGGAAGTGGCACAGTGGCTGTTTATAAAAAGGACTATAAATGTAAGCAGTGTTTTTTATCGACTTCATTCTCCAGTTTTGAATTGACACTATTTGAGGTGGGTCGCTCTAACCCGGTACTGTGTGTTGTCATCTACCAACCCCCAAATAACATTAAGGACTTCATAACCGAGTTCTCTGATTTTTTGGCTGTAATCATGTCTAATTATGATCGTGTATTATTATTGGAGATTTTAATATCCATGTGTGTTGTCCTGATAAACCATTGGTAAAAGACTTTTTAAATCTTATTTACTCTTTAAATTTGGTGCAATATGTATCTGGTCCTACACACAAACTTAGACACACACTGGATCTTGCTCTCTCTCATGGTCTTCCTGTGTTAAACCAGGAGATTTGCAACACTGCCTTCTCTGATCACACGCCTGTGTTATTTGAAGTTGGGTTGTCTCAAACTACAGTCAAAACTTGCACCCCTGTTTGGCGCTGTCGGATCTTCAGCCCTTCCACTGCTTATCAGTTCTCTGCTGTTTTCTGCAGTTCTGTACTCCCCCTGATTCTATTTCTTCTGATCCGGAGAAGCTCAGTGTCTGGTTTAATTCCTCCTGTCAAACCATCTTGGACTCCGTGGCTCCACTAAAATCTAAACAGCCCAAAGCTAGATCTGAGCCCTGGTTCAATGATAGAATTCAAGCAGTCAGACGGGAGTGTCGCAGAGCTGAACGCAAGTGGAAGAAGGACAGGCTGCAGGTGTCATGTCAAATTGTAAAGGCCTGTTGGCGCTGTTACCAAAACACTGTTAAAGAGGCTAAAGATAAAACTGAAAAAACACAAATCTTAGAAACATGGTGTCAAACCAGATACTTACTCTGGATGGCATGTGAGAAATCTTTGACCAGGATATGTCCTTCAATGCACATATTAAACAAATATGTAGGACCGCTTTTTTGCATTTGCACAATATTTCTAAAATTAGAAACATCCTTTCTCAGAGTGATGCTGAAAAGCTAATTGATGCATTTTTTACTTCTAGGCTGGACTATTGTAATTCATTGTTATCAGGCTGTCCTAAAAGCTCCCTGAAAAGCCTTCAGCTGATCCAAAATGCTGCAGCTAGAGTACTGACAGGGACTAGAAAGAGAGAGCAGATTTCTCCCATATTGGGTTCTCGTCATTGGCTCCCTGTTAAATCTAGAATAGAATTTAAAATCCTTCTCCTCACATACAAGGTCTTGAATAATCAGGCACCATCTTATCTCAAAGATCTCATAGTACCATATCACCCAAACAGAGCACTTCGCTCTCAGACTGCTGGCTTACTTGTGGTTCCTAGGATACTTAAGAGTAGAATGGGAGGCAGAGCCTTCATCTTTCAGGCGCCTCTTCTGTGGAACCAGCTTCCAAATTGGATTCGGGAGACAGACACCCTCTCTATTTTTAAGATTAGGCTTAAAACGTTCCTTTTTGATCAAGCCTATAGTTAGGGCTGGATCAGGTGACCCTGAACCATCCCTTAGTTATGCTGCTATAGGCCTAGTCTGCTGGGGGGGTTCACATAATGCACTGTTTCTTTTCATTCACCTTACTTACTTTGTTTATACTCCGCTTTGCATTTAATCATTATTTGATATTAATCTCTGGCTGTCTTCAACAACATGTCTTTTCTCTCCCTTCAACCCAACCGGTCGCGGCAGATGGCTGCCCCTCCCTGAGCCTGGTTCTGCTGGAGGTTTCTTCCTGTTAAAAGGGAGTTTTTCCTTCCCACTGTCACCAAGTGCTGCTCATAGGGGGTCGTTTTGACTGTTGGGTTTTCTCTGTATTATTGTAGGGTCTTTACCCACAATACAAAGCGCCTTGAGGCGACTGTTTGTTGGGATTTGGCGCTATATAAATAAAATTGAATTGAATTGAATTGAATTGAATTGAATTGAATTGAATTGAATTGAGGCTAAAAAAGAATACCTGTCAAATATCATTGCATCCAAAGCCCATAACCCACGCCTGTTATTTAAAACTATCAGCTCCACTCTGAATGCTTCACATTCTGCCTGTTTTGAAACTCTTCTGATATGTGCAATAAGGTTTTGCACTTTTTTATTGATAAGGGCTCTCATTACGGCCCCTGTCTCCTTCTGCCTCTGTCCCATGTTCTGCTGTATTTAACCAGTTTGAACCTGTGACTCTGGCATTCTTAGAGCATGTAGTTTGTGATATTAAGCCCTCAGGTTCTCCCCGTGATGCTGCTCCTCTTAGATTTTTTTAACCCCTTAACTGGCAAGGGCCCGGTGACGGGCCGTTTGTAGTCCCTTTTATATGGCAGGCTAGACCCTCCCATTTTTATTGACACGTCATTCGGCCAATCATGTAACTGGCTGCACCAAATCACCTGACAAAGCTACGTGACGCCCTCTGAGTATTATTGGCTCTGGGAAACCCATTTCTTAACATGATTGGCCGAATGAGGTGTCAGTCAAAATGGGCGGGTCTAGCCTGCCATATAAATGCACTTCATTCGGCCCGCGGACCAGACGCAGCCGATTAATAGGCTATGAAATGGGTTGTTCAGAGCCAATAATAACCAGAGGGTGTTATTTAGTTGTTTCAGGTGATTTTATTTGCTGCCAGTTAAGGGGTTAAAGAGGTTTTTCCTAGTATAGGACAATCAGTCCTTGTCATCATTAATAACAGTTTGTCTTCCAGTGTGGTCCCTGTAAACTTTAAACATCCAGTCGTACAACCTTTAATTAAGAAATGTGGCCTTGATCAATCTGTGCTTGGTAACTTTAGGCCCATCTCTAAGCTGCCTTTTATTTCTAAAATTTTATAGAAGATTGTTTATGTAACCCAGCGGTAGTTTGGTTTCAGTGCTGTAAGAGTTTGTGTCATAATGGTATGTATGCAAAGTATGTTAAGATCATCTTGTGGGAAGGATGATTCAGTTTTACGACTGTTTTACAACAGTCGACTTGGAAGTTAATCCCGGCGGGAGGGGCTAAGAGCTCACTTGGTCTGTGAGTCGCACAGAGCAAACTTGTGTGAGCCATCATAGCATTTTATATGCAACAGCCTTAAAGTTTGTGTTCATCGTCCTGCTAGTGTGGAGAAGTTTGTTTTGGGTTTCCAAGCGAGACCGCCATCTTGCCCAGCCGGGGCTACTGAGGAGAGGGAGTGGCTATGTTCACATGAGCCTCTGGACCACCAAGTATTTGGAACCAAGTACTCGCAGACACACTCCACACATACACTGCTCAAAAAAATAAAGGGAACACTCAAATAACACATCCTAGATCTGAATGAATGAAATATTCTCATTGAATACTTTGTTCTGTACAAAGTTGAATGTGCTGACAACAAAATCACACAAAAATCATCAATGGAAATCAAATTTATTAACCAATGGAGGCCTGGATTTGGAGTCACAAACAAATTAAAGTGAAAAAAACACACTACAGGCTGATCCAACTTTGATGTAATGTCCTTAAAACAAGTCAATATGAGGCTCAGTATTGTGTGTGGCCACCACGTGCCTGTATGACCTCCCTACAATGCCTGGGCATGCTCCTGATGAGGTGGCGGATGGTCTCCTGAGGGATCTCCTCCCAGACCTGGACTAAAGCATCTGCCAACTCCTGGACAGTCTGTGGTGCAACGTGACGGTGGTGGATGGAGCGAGACATGACGTCCCAGATGTGCTCAATCGGATTCAGGTCTGGGGAACGGGCGGGCCAGTCCATAGCTTCAATGCCTTCATCTTGCAGGAACTGCTGACACACTCCAGCCACATGAGGTCTAGCATTGTCCTGCACTAGGAGGAACCCAGGGCCAACCGCACCAGCATATGGTCTCACAAGGGGTCTGAGGATCTCATCTCGGTACCTAATGGCAGTCATGCTACCTCTGGCGAGCACATGGAGGGCTGTGTGGCCCTCCAAAGAATTCCACCCACACCATTACTGACCCACTGCCAAATCGGTCATGCTGAAGGATGTTGCAGGCAGCAGATCACTCTCCACTGCGTCTCCAGACTCTGTCACATCTGTCACATGTGCTCAGTGTGAACCTGCTTTCATCTGTGAAGAGCACAGGGTGCCAGTGGTGAATTTGCCAATCCTGGTGTTCTCTGGCAAATGCCAAGCATCCTACACGGTGTTGGGCTGTGAGCACAACCCCCATCTGTGGGACGTTGGGCCCTCATACATCCTCATTGAGGTCGGTTTCTAACCGTTTGTGCGGACACATGGACATTTGTGGCCTGCTGGAGGTCACTTTGCAGGCTCTGGCAGTGCTCCTCCTGTTCCTCCTTCCACAAAGGCGGAGGTAGCGGTCCTGCTGCTGGGTTGTTGCCCTCCTACGGCCTTCTCCATGTCTCTGGTGTACTGGCCGTCGGTCCTGGTAGCGCCTCCAGCCTCTGGACCACTACGCTGACAGACACAGCAAAACCTTCTCACACAGCTCGCATTGATGTGCCATCCTGGATGAGCTGCACTACCTGAGCCACTTGTGTGGGTTGTAGAGTCCGTCTCATGCTACCACGAGTGTGAAAGCACCACCAACATTCAAAAGTGACCAAAACATCAGACAGAAAGCATAAGTACTAAGAAGTGGTCTGTGGTTCCCACCTGCAGAACCACTCCTTTATTGAGTGTGTCTTGCTAATTGCCAATAATTTCCACCTGTTTATTCCATTTGCACAACAGCATGTGAAATTGATTGTCAATCAGTGTTGCTTCCTAAGTGGACAGTTTGATTTCACAGAATTTTGATGTACTTGGAGTTATATTGTGTTGTTTAAGTGTTCCCTTTATTTTTTTTGAGCAGTGTATATAGAGCTCTATTTTCTTTTATTGCTGGCCAGCTATTGTATTTAATTCAAAGACTATTCCGAGCTTCTATGGGAGTACCTTTGGAGACCTTACGCTCTTGTTGTGGATTATGAACATTGATGGTTTGAACTTCAGAGACTGAGAAAGAGACATCATGTGCAGTCAGATGGTCATCCAGTGGAAAACTGCATCATTGCAGGGCAGGTTTGGCCTCGCACAGGTGAGCTCACAAAGTCTAATCTATAGTTTAATCTCTGTCTATACTGAAGATAATCGGCCATCAATGATGATGATGGAAGCTTTGTCTCTGTCTTTTACAAACTCAATTTTTCCTAAATGTTGAGTTCAGAACAAACATGAACCAAAGTTGTCATGTGATTACATCCAGCCTTTAAAAAAATGCAAATCTAGTCAAATCCAAATCAAATTTGGATTTGGCAAATGGATGTCAATGCAAACTGAAATATTTTTTCACAGTCTAAAAGTCAAGCAAACTCTCCCCCAAACTGTAGAACCTCTTGAAACACAGTTTCCTGATTTCTAGCAAACAATGAAACCAAAAAATGTAAAACATTCAGATTCATTATCAGCTTTAGTAGGAACCACCATTTACTAACAAGAACTCTGAAAAATGTGTTTATTCAGAAGTGTTTGTGCAGCTCTTCCATTGAAATGACTGCAGGAGTACAATAATGTCATTATGCTGGGGAAGTCCAGCGATGATAGATTTTTATTTTTTAAACATCAAAGAAACAGGAAGAGGAAACTGACCTGCAGCATGAAGCCTGGTGGACTGAAACATTGGAGATAAAGATTATTAATCTGGAATTTTAATGTGGCATTGTTGTGGATTTGGTGGAGCTTCAAACACAAAGCAGGCTTGCTGTAAATGCTTCTCTTTAAATATCAGATGATCTGGAATTTAAAGTCTTAATGTGTGATTAAGGGTGTGTGTGTGTGTGTGTGTGTGTGTATGTGTGAGTGAGTGAGTGAGTGAGTGAGAGAGAGAGAGATAGAGAAACAGGCCTGCTGGGACCATGACATTTTCTATAAATACTAATTGTATTACTTTTCAGCCAGTTTTTATATGGCTGCTTATTGTTAGTGCATGTAAACCTCACACAAGTTTTATTGCCACACTGACTGGAAAAGAAAAGGTTTAACTAAACCCACTGGAACTTGAAGGGTTGACGTGTTTTGCACAAATAGGTAGGTAGGCCTGAACTGTGTTTTTGACCCACTCTCAGGACCAAAGGATTTTATAGTATTATTATTTTCTTTGGTCACAGTTAGCTGTGTTTATATTGCCTGATGCTATTCATGTTATATTTAGCTGTGGCTGACCATGTGGAGTGTGGAGGAATGAGGACCCAAGTGCAGGACGTGGAGGCTGAGTGTGTTAACTTAAAGAGAGCCATTTTATTACAGGTTGAAAATCCATGTAATCCAAATGAATAACAAAAGAGAACTGAGGAATCAAAACAACTAAACTTCTGTGCTAGGACCAATTTTATTTACATTATACATGCTTCCCTTAAGCAGTATTATTAGAAAGCTTTGCATAAATTTTCATTGTTATGCAGATGATACTCAGCTCTATCTAGCTATCAATGAAGCCAGATGACACACATCAATTAAACTGCACGAATGTCTCAAAGACATTAAGGCCTGGATGACCTCTAATTTCCTGCTTCTAAATTCAGATAAAACTGAAGTTCTTGTACTCGGCCCCACAAATCTTAGAAACATGGTGTCAAACCAGATACTTACTCTGGATGGCATTACTTTGGCCTCCAGTAACACTGTGAGGAATCCTGGAGTCATTTTTGACCAGGATATGTCATTCAATGCACATATTAAACAAATATGTAAGTCTCCTTTTTTGCATGTGCGCAATATTTCTGAAATTAGAAAGAGCCTTTCTCAGAGTGATGCTGAAAAGCTAATTGATGCATTTATTACTTCTAGGCTGGACTATTGTAATTCACTACTATCAGGCTGTCCTAAAAGCTCCCTGAAAAGCCTTCAGCTGATCCAAAATGCTGCATCTAGAATACTGACAGGGACTAGAAAGAGAGAGCAGATTTCTCCCATATTGGCTTCTCTTCATTGGCTCCCTGTTAAATCTAGAATAGAATTTAAAATCCTTCTCCTCACATACAAGGTCTTGAATAATCAGGCACCATCTTATCTCAAAGACCTCATAGTATCATATCACCCCAACAGAGCATTTCGCTCTCAGACTGCTGGCTTACTTGTGGTTCCTAGGATACTTAAGAGTAGAATGGGAGGCAGAGGCTTCAGCTTTCAGGCGCCTCTTCTGTGGAACCAGCTTCCAGCTTGGATTTGGGAGACAGACACCCTCTCTATTTTTAAGATTAGGCTTAAAACTTTCCTTTATGATCAAGCTTATAGTTAGGGCTGGATCAGGTGACCCTGAACCATCCCTTAGTTATGCTGCTATAGGCCTAGGCTGCTGGGGGGTTCCCATAATGCACTGTTTCTTTTCATTCACCTTACTTACTTTGTTTATACTCCACTCTGCAATTAATCATTAATTGATATTAATCTCTGGCTTTCTGCAGTGTGTTTCAGAAGTGGCTCAGAAAATACGTCTATTTTTTTTTTTTTTTTTTTTTTTTTTTTTTTAGCCTGTCATGTCTGGCATCTTTCACAATCGGAATGATGATCCGAATGCACTGATGTACCAAACATATTTGCTTTGACAAGAACAGCTCTATATGTTTCCTATAGGCTCTTCTTGTTAATGTTTGCAATTTTATTTTTATTTATTTATCTTTTTATTTAGTTATCATGCCAAGTCTGACAGGCAACAGGAAGGGGAAGAACAGAGGTGGGGGAGAAAGTGGTGGGGGGGTGCTGTTTTTACTTCCTCCATAAAACAATAAACAGGGGTTATATACTCACACCCACACACACCACCCCCCATCCACTACCCACCCCATATGGCACCCTACATATACCCACACACACCCACACACACAATTTATTGTTTGTAGTAATGTGTGTGTATGCGCCTTTGTCATGCAATGTATTCGATAATGAGGGCGAGAAACTGCAACCATGCCCCCCGCGATCCAGAGGCAGATAGGGAAGGACCCAGGGGACCCAGGCCATCCACAGCACAGGAGCTCAGAAGACTTGGGCCCACACATCCCGATGGCAACTGCGTACACTCCCCAGAAGAGGAAGGAGGGAGGCTACAGACGGAACCCCCACAATCCAGGGGCTAGAGTCCAGAGAGCCAGAGACGACGGGCAGCCCACCCCCCCCGGCAGGCCGGCACCCCCCACGAGCCAGGCATGCGGCCCCCGAGGCCCCAAGCGCCCGAGAGCAGCCCGACACCCGGCAGAGCCCCCCCACGCGCCAAAGAGGCCCAAGCCACCCCCAGGCCACGGCCGCCAAGGGAGCAGGCCAAAAACCATGCCGAGACATCCGGCACACATCCCGGGACCCGCGGGCACCCACACCCAGGGCGGCAGTGACGACCAGTGGGGCAGCGTGGAGCGGTAGGGAGGGGTAACTCCCACCCTCCGTGTCCCACAGGTGCCAAGGCTTGGCAAGCCACCAACCCAGGCCCAGCTGTCCACACACACACACTCTCACAAGCACGCACGTACACACACACACACACGTACCAGTCATTCCCTCATGTACACACACGCACATACACACGCACGCACATTCGCATGCACCAGTCACACACTCATGCATACACACTCACACGCACATACACACACACACACGTACCAGTCGTTCCCTCATGCACACACACACACACATTCGCATGCACCAGTCACACACTCATGCATACGCACATGTAACATACATGGACACCTAATGTGGGAGAGCGGGTACCAGCACCAAGCCAGCGGCAACCCAGGGAAGCAGCCAACCCAGCCCCGAACAATGAGCCAGTCCCCATCCCAGGCGGGGTGCACGGAACTGGGGTGTGAGAAGGCCCGCCCGCCCCCTCCTCCCACTCAGCGTGTTGGGGGGGTGATGTGAGTGTATGTACTGAGAAGAATGTGTATGGCTGTGTGAAAACTACAGTGCTTTTAAAATTGGAGGGACAGATGTAATATGAGCACTGAATAACAGCGCCCATCCACACTGTCCCCCCAAGGCCCTCAATGTCTAAAATGTAAATAAAATTGAGGTGCAGGCAGTGAACAGACAAGTGGGGCCACCTCAGCAGTGCCACCCACTAACCACTGTGTGACACACCTGCCCCCCAAGGCCCTATATGTACTATGATGTGTTGTGAGCTGTATAATGCAATTAAAAAAGGAGGAGTGGGACATCACGCAGCACAGCGAGCAGAGCCGAGGTGATGGCCCTACTCACTGCAGCACGAGCCCCCCTCCCCCGAGAACCTATGTGTGCATAATGTGATGTTAAACTGAGTGGGAGGAGGGGAGGGGCCAGGATAAATATGACCGGGAGGCAGAGGACTACCCCCCGGAGGAAGAGAGCCAGCTAGCTACTAGCTCACTAGGCACCCCAGTTCCCTACACCCCCCCGCAGCCCAGGGAAGGCAGGTCCAGGGCCTGAAGTGACCGCACCCCCAGGACGCCACCGTACTCCAGGCCGGCACCCACTGCCCCCACTGCGAACAGGACACAACACACACCCCACATGCATACAAAGGACAACAAATATCGCACACACACGCACGTACGCACACATACACACGCACGCACACACACACACGCACACACACACAGACACACACCCCCACACACATACTCACACATACACACACACGCACACAGTGGTCCTGAGTCAGAACCAACCGGCCCCGTGTGGGGCAACTGCTGCTCCCTCACCTGAGCGCCCCACCACCCCATGGGGGAGGGCACCCAGAATCCCGGAATGCCAGCCAGACACCCCGACACAGCCAACCCACCCCACACGGCGGCGCGCCCAAGGGGGCACAGACCCCTCCAGCGCAGGGAGGGGCCCAGCCAGGAAACGGGCAACCCCGGGCACCAGGGCCCCGACCCCGACACCCCGGCCCCCACGAGGAAGCCGGCCACCCGGACGGGGCCAGCACCGCCACCACGGGACCCCGAGCCCCACACCCACCATAAGAGCACCATCCAAGTCCCCACCACCACAACCAGGACCCGGACACAGAAACCACAAAACGGTAGCCACCGCCTCCAGGCCAGAGCCATCAGACACCCAGCCCCCGGTCCCCCCGGCCCACCCCAGCACCTACCGGGTGCGCCTATGAAACTAGACCACAGCTCGTCACCCCCATCATGCGATGGAGCTGATCAGTGGGGACCAGAGAGATTCAAATTTTGCCAGTTGATTTTTAGAGGTGGCAGACATTCTTTCCAAACTAATGTGGTCTAAAAGTAGATTCTTATAGTGAGTAACGCATAAATCATTTTTTGATTTCCAATTCATGAGGATAGTTTTCTTAGCGATGCATAAGGTAGTAAGAACTATGTGTGATATATTTGTTCCATGTTTAATTCACTTAAATCACCTAGAATGCACAGTTTTGGTGATGTTGGGATATCGCAATTAAAACATGTGGATAATCCTCACATATCCTCTGCCAGAACCTCTGAACAGGTGTACAAGACCAAACTGCATGCATATAGTTTTCAGTATGGTTGCCTGAACAGTGGGTGCATATATTTGTGTCTCTGAGGCCCATTTGGAACATCCTGTGTCCTGTATAATGTATTCTGTGGAGAATTTTGTATTGTATAAGTTGTAAATTCGGACTTTTAGTCATTTTGAAAGTGTTTAAACATATCTGTGTCCAGAAGTTTTCCTCTGGGTTAATGGAAAGATCTCGCTCCCATTTGTAGTTGGGAGGGATATTGAATCATTAATTTTTAATAATAACTTATATATTTTTGATAATAATTTAGGGGTATAAAGATTTAGAAATTCTGTTACCAGTACAGGGGTTTCTAATTTTAAATTATTTAAATTAAACCTTGCCTGTATGATAGACCTCAACTGCTGGTATTCGAGAAATTTGCTATTGCTAATTTCATATTTGGAAATAAGTTCTTCAATGAAATAAAGGTCCCATCGTGAATAACATGTTCTAAATTCTTTATTCCTTTCTCTTGCCATGTTGAGAAGTTCATTACTGTCTTTTCTGACATATATCTGGATTGTTCCAAATGGTGTCAGTTCACATGGGATAAGTGAAGACTTTGTTATCTTTAAGAATTCCCACCAGGCTGTCAGAGAGGTGTTTATGTTAAGACTTTTAAAACCGCTATGATGTTTAATACTGACGCTAATGAAAGGTAAGTCAGAGATTTTCACTTTTCCACAGAGTGTTTGTTCTAAATCCAGCCATGGGCTGTTCTAAAGGGCTTTGATTGATCCATCTTGAAATATACTGTAATCTATTGGCTAAGAAATAGTGATAAAAGTTTGGGAGTTCTAGACCACCACTGCATTTTAGCTTTTGTAAAGTTTTTAAACTTATTCTTGAGGTTTTATTTTTCCACAAAAATTTTGAAATGTTTGAGTCCAGAGATTTAAACCAGGCAACAGAAGGTTTATTAGGGATCAGTGAAAACAAATAATTGATTTTAGGCAAAATCATCATTTTTACTGTGGCAACTCTCCCCATGATAGATATAGGTAGAGAGTTCCAACGTGTGAGATCATCCTCTACTGTTTTTAATAGAGGAATATGATTCAACCGTACCAGGTCTGACAGCCTGGGGGAAAAAATTAACACCTAAATATTTAATATTGCCAGATTGTAGTGAGGTGGTCGTGGTGTTCTGAAAATTACAATTTAGAGGTAAAACGTTTGATTTACTCCAATTGATGGAGTAGTCTGATATAGATGAGAACTTATCTATAAGTGTGATTGTTTTTAGAAGAGAAGTTTGTGAGTTCTCAAGGAAAAGTAATACATCATCAGCATAAAGGCTTATCTTATGGTCTGTGTTTTCTGTTTGAATTCCTTTAATATCTACATTTTGTCGGATTGTTGCTGCTAGTGGTTCAATGAAATGACAAAGAGTGAAGGAGAAAGTGGGCAGCCCTGTCTGGTGCCTCTCTGCAGACTGAAGCTTTGGGAAATAGATAATTTGTTCTAACACGTGCATTTGGAGAGCTGTATAATGTTCTGATCCAGTTTTGAAGGATGAACCCAAATCCAAATTTGTGTAGAAACTGCTAACAGAAATTTCCAATTTACCCTATCAAATGCCTTCTCTGCATCTAAAGAGACAACTGTGGTTTCTAATTTATTAATAGAACAGTAATCTATTATATTTATCAGTCTGCGTGTATTATTGGCAGAGTGCCGACCCTTGATAAAACCTGTTTGGTCTGGATGTATAATAGATGGAGTGATTTTTTCTAACCTTCTGGCAAGGACTTTGCAAATTATTTTAAGGTCTACATTAATCAGAGAGATTGGCCTGTAGCTGGATGGGAGTGTGGGGTCTTTGCCTGGTTTAAGAAGCAGACTAATGTTAGCAGAGTTCATGTTTGGAGAGACCGCATGATTGCTCTGAATCTGAGCCACCATTCTGAGAAAAGAGGGTCTTAGCACAGACCAAAATTCTTTATAAAACTCTGCTGGAAAACCATCTGGGCCTGGGGCTTTATTATTTGGGAGATGCTGTATTGCTTCGTAAAATTCAGATGATGAAAGAGGCGAATCAAGAGTCGCGGCCTGTTCATCATTTAGTTTAGGTAGATTAATGTTATTAAGATATTCTTCAATTTCAGCATCAGATGGATTAATCTGCGATGAGTATAAGGCTTCATAGAAGTCTCTAAAAGAGTTATTTATTTGTTGTGGGTCGTGGGTAATATTACCAGTTGAGTCTTTAATAGAATAAATGGCTGTTTTTTCTTTATTTAGTTTTAACTGGTTAGCCAAAAATTTTCCAGATTTATTTCCATGTTCGAAGATTTCTAAACGCAACCTCTGTAACATGAATTGTGTCCTTTTATCAATTATTTCATTTAACTCCAGTTTTAGTTTCCTCATGTTGTTAATTATATGTTCTTGTGGTGAAGCAGCATAGGCAGTTTCTAAAGATTTAATTTTCTGTTCTAATTCTAACACAAGTGTTTTTTCTTTATTTTTCTTATGCGAGCAGTAAGATATTATTTTGCCCCTCATTACTGCTTTTCCTGCTTCCCAAAGAACACATGGTGATATTCCAGGTTGATCATTATTTTCTAAATATGCTGACCACTCCTTTTTGAAATAATTAATGAAATCTTGTTCTTTAAGTAATGATGTATTAAATCTCCAGTTCCTGATTGGTGGTGTGACTCTTTTCTGTGTCAGAGACATAGACACCGGTGCATGATCACTGATAGTGATAGGGTGAATCTGAGTGTCTGTGATATCCATCATCATGGAGCTGCTAACTAAAAAGTAATCTAAGCGGGAGTGAGACTTGTGTACTGGTGAGAAAAAACTATAATCTTTCAGAGTGGGGTGATGTGAACGCCAAGCATCGCAAAGACCAAAATCCTTCATGTACTGTTTAAGAATGTCTGCAGACTGCCAGTTCCTCTGACTCACTGCTGTACTGAGCCTGTCAATATCTGCATTAAGTACCAGGTTGAAGTCTCCTCCTATTATAAGTGTGGTGTCAGAGTGATCGGACAGTAAAGTGAAGAAGGTATGAAAGAAGGAGGGGTCATCAACATTTGGTCCATATATACTAGCAATGCATAAATCTATATTTTGAATAGTTAAATTGAGTATTATAAATCTACCTTCTGGGTCTGATGTAGTATTTCTAATGATGCAGTTTATCTTTTTGTTAATCAATATGGCTACACCTCTTTGTTTGGAGTTGTAGCAGGCTGAGTACATGTGAGGGAACTGTGGAGAGGAGAGTGTGTGCGCAGATGTTCTGGACACATGTGTCTCCTGTAGAAACACAACGTCAGCCTGTAAATCATTTAACCGATTAATAATTTTCACTCTCTTTTCCCTTGAACCAACTCCGTGTACATTCCATGAGACAAACTTGAGTGTGCTCATGTTTAGATTAACAGGTGAAGTGTTGTGTGTTTACTAAAGATGTGTGCGCGCGTCCTCGCATGTGTCCTCCATGACCTTGTGTGCGCATGTGTACGTGTCCTGCATGACTGTGTATCCTGTATGGCAGTGTGTGTGCTGTATGTCCGTGTGGCAAACATGTTGGGTGCAAAAAAAGAAGAAGAAAAAGGAGTGTAAAGTGAGAGAGAATGAAACAGTGCAAACACCAAAGAGCCAAGCATAAAAAAAGAAAAAAAAACAACATGATAACAAAACAAAGAGCTGTGCATTAATTGTTATATACAGACCTGTAGACCGGCCGCGGTTTAAGTTTATCTCTTATCTAATCAATTACATGCTTTAAATTAACATGAAGTTGCTCCTAATAAAGCCATGGGGTAACCTCCCGGTCCCTGTACAGCTGACCGTTAACATAAAGCTTATCTACAGCTACCGTAGCTCTGACGCCCTCAGTGATGTATTTCTTCCTTATTGGAAATAATACTCGCCTCCGATCGAGAATCTCTTTTGGAAATTGTTCATTAACACTGTAGTGTGTTCCACGCAGCTCTCTGCCCCGACTCCTGACCTGCTCTTTTTGTTTGTAATGTTCAAATTTAGCTACAATTGGCCGAGGCCGTTTGTTATCGGGCTTCTTACCTCCGAGCCGGTGAACACGATGGAAAGTTATATTTTTTACCGCTTCACTCGGGAGTTTCAGCTGATGCTGGAGGAATTCGCGAACCGAGGCTTCGGCATCCTCCTCTGCTTGCTCTGGGATCCCGGAGAAGACGAGGTTGTCCCGCATGCTCCGAGCCTGGATGTCCAGAATGGTCTCCCTCATTTTCTTGTTTTCCCCGGTCAGCTGTGTCATCCCATCGGTGAGTTGTTTCACGGTATCCCTCAGCGTTTGGTTCTCGACAGCAAGCGACGCCACCTGCTCTTGGCTAAACTCCAACGACACCCTCAGTTGTTGGAATTCCTTGTGTAGAACCTCCACCAAGGCAAGTCGGGCATCTAGGCTAGTTAGCTTCTTGTCGATGGAGTCCAGGACATCAGTGAAGCTTTTCTCTGGGGATAATGTGGATGTGCTTGTTGAGCACTCGGAACGAGTGCGTTTAGAAGTTGGTGTGGCCGTGGTAGCAGGATTTTTTTGTGGTTTGCCCATCACGAAGTTGACAAAGCACTTGTCAACGTAGCTCTCCAGGCTGTACAATGTTTCCTCGTCCAGTTTGTTATATTGAAAGAATTAATAGGCAGATGTTAGTATTAGGAATAATTCTATTTTGGTATAAATATATTGGTTTGATTTACCTGAGTTGCACCGGTTTGTTTACTATACCGCCATATTACTTACGCACAGCTCTCGCGTGATCTCAGCAGTGACGCATCTCCTCCGATAGCTGATCCACTCGCTTGTTTAGCCAGACGTCCTCTATTTTTAACTGAAGCCATGTCAAGCTGCACAGGAAATCAAACCTCAGCAGTCCTATGCAGACTCTCTATATGGTGTTGCTGTGTACTATCACCAAGGAGCAGTGTCAGTAATAATTTGGACTCATTTGTTTTTCCTGTTAGTCCTTTACATCTGTCTCTGCTAATGACAGTCAGAACATAGAAATAACTTCACTGTAATGTTAACAACAATAAAAACTGTCCACTGCATACATACTGTTTTTGCTTTTTGATATTTGACCGTTCGACTAACGGGCAGACCCATTAGTCGAACCTCGGATCCAGGAGGAACAATGCGGTTTTTGTCCTGGTCGCGGAACGCTGGACCAGCTCTTTATCCTCTCAATGATATTCGAGTGTGCATGGGAGTTTGCCCAACCAGTCTACATGTTTCTGTTTCACCGATTCTGTTCATAATTTTTATGGACAGAATTTCTAGGCGTAGCCATGTGGGGGAAGGCTTCTTCCTTGGTGGCCTCAGAGTCTCAATTCTCCTCTTTGCAGATGATGCGGTCCTGTTGGCTTCATCAGGGGGTGGTCTCCAGCTTGCAGTGGAATGGTTCGCAGCCGAATGTGAAGCGGCTGGCATGAGAATCAGCACCTGTAAGTCTGAGGCCATGGTCCTTAACCAGAAAAGGCCCTCTCCGGCTCAGGGACGAGTTCCTGCCCCAAGTGGAGGAGTTCAAGTATCTCGGGGTCTTGTTCACGAGTGACGGGAGAAGAGAGCGGGAGATCGACAGACGGATCGGGGCTGCTTCTGCAGTGATGCAGATACTGCACCGGTCTGTCGTGAAGAAGTAGCTTAGTGTAAAAGCGAAGCTCTCGATTTACGGGTTGATCTATGTTCCTACCCTCACCTATGGCCACGAGCTTTGGGTAGTGACCGAAAGAATAAGATCCCGAATACAAGCGGCAGAAATGAGTTTCCTTCGAAGGGTGGCTGGTCTCTTCCTTGAAGATAAGGTGAAGAGTGCAGCCATTCGGGAGGGACTCAGAGTAGAGCTGCTGCTCCTCCACATTGAAAGGAGCCAGTTGAAATGGCTCGGGCATCTGATTAGGATGCCTCCTGGCCACCTCTTGGGTGAAGTGTTCCGGGCATGTCCCACCGGGAGGAGGCCCCGTGGTAGACCCAGGACACGCTGGGGAGATTATATCTCTCGGCTGGCCTGGGAACGCCTTGGGGTCCCTGGAGGAGGTGGCTGGGGAGAGGGAAACCTGGGCTTCTCTGCTTAGGCTCTTGCCCCCACGACCCGGCCCCGGATAAGTGGAAGAGAATGGATGGATGGATAATTGATAGTTTTTCTTTATGGGCCCTGAGCCTGCCAAAGCTCATAGCAATAGCAAAGTGTAGTGAGATATGGAAATGGTGGATGAAAAAACAAAACAAATTAATTCAGTCTTATTTTACCACTGAGAGAAAATGCATCGGCTTATGAAATACATATCAGCCTGGTCTAAGTGAAAAATGTGAAATATTCATATCCATGTGTTTATGGTTATGAACTGCAATGTTTTTAAGGCTTAGGCTTAACCTGTTACAGACAACATGACTCTGAAACTGATGTATTTTAATAGGATTAATCTTTTTATTGTCTGAATCTGAGTAACAAAACAGTGACTGATAAGAATTTGTAAATTTAAAAGTAAAAGCAAATCTGGAAAACACTGTATAAATCAAATAAGATAAAAAATAATGTTCATGTGCAGGAACACAGACAATAGTCATAGACTGCTTGGAGGCTCAAATTCAGAAGAAACTGCAGCAGAGGAAATGAGATGGATGGCAATGCTCTCTAACATCACAGTTCAGTTAGGCACTATAATAGTATTGTTGATGTACAATTTTCATTGCTTTGATTGTATTATTTCCCCTCAAACTCCCACCTAGATCGATGATGTAAAAAATTGCATATGTGTACATTAAACTTTAGTGTGACAGAAAAAAAACAACAAACAAAAGATTGTGCAGGGCTGACATGCTGATGCATCTCAGAGTTAGCATGGATTTGTAAAAACTGGCTTTGTTCTGTTAGTTTCTGAAACAGCAGAAATAATTTTTCTCTGTACTGACTCACATGTTCTGTGAATGCTTTACACGCATTCAGTGAGCTTGTAGAATTTCACAGTCAAACTCACATTTTGAATTTAACCCAGCACACACCATTTCTACATGGATATATGCCACACACACACACACACACACACACACACACACACACACACACACACACACACACACACACACACACACACACACACACACCCTCCCTCCGTCTTTAACATTTTCTGAATAGTTGCTGCGACCACAGAATACTTTCCCAACTTCTGTGGCCGACTAAACTGGAGTCTCTGAGTTTGTTCATCATCCCTCCTCTTTCTTGTACTTTCTTCTTCTTCTTCTCTCCATCTTTCATGCTGTGTACATATTTCTTTCCCTCCATCTGTCCTCAGCTGACGTGTCTCTTTCCCCTTTAATCACTCCTGAAAAGTTCTTCTGAATTCTGAAGTTTTCTTCCTTTCAGGAATCTGTTTATACTCTCCAGACATCATGGTTCATTCTATTTAGTTTGTGTAAAATCTTTGATGGTACGTTAAAGGCTGTTGTTGAATAATTCTTCTGGAGAGGGGCTGGACTCTATTCCAAACTGGACCAGACCTTGGTGAGAGGTGGCAGGCATCAGTGGGCATACTTGTATCACACCAGTTCACTGCCTGTGCATTGGGAATTTCCCTGTTAGGTGAGAAGGTTGCTGCTTGTAATTTGGTGCTAAATAAAATTGAATTGAATTGAATTGCGATCAAGCGCTTTTGTGCCAAATGACAGTTCAGAGTACCCACCCTTCTTGGAGTGCTTGAGGGTGCTCCATCCGGTGACTGCATCGTCGTACTGGGAGACTTGAATCCTTATGTGGGCAATGACAGTGAAACCTGGAGCAGTGTGACTTCTGTGCAAACCAAGTTTGTCCATGAAGAACACCATGTTCAAACATAAGGATGTCTATAAGTGCACGTTGCTCCAGGATACCCAAGTTACAGGTTGATGATCAATTTTGTAATCGTATCATCAGATCACCTGGCTGAAGAGAGGAGCTGAGCTGTCAACTGATCACCACCCGATGGTGAGTTGGATTAGGTGGCAGGGGAGGATGCTGGACAGACCCGACGCACCTAAATGTATTGTGAGGGTGCACTGGGAACACCTGGCAGAGGCCCCAGTCTGTGAGATCTTTAACTCCCACCTCAGGTAGAACATAGCATTCTGAGGGAGGCCGAGGACATTGCGTCCGAATAGACCATGTTCCACACCTACATTGTTGAGACTGCTGCTCAGAGCTGTGGCTGTAAGGTGGTTGGTCCTGGTGTGGTGGTAATCCATGAACCAGATGGTGGTCACTGGAGGTGAGCAATCAAGCTGAAGAAAGAGTCCTATCAGGCTTGGCTGGCCTGTGGGACTCCGGAGGCAGCTGACAGGTACTGGCAGGCCAACTGGAATATGACTCAGGCAGTGGTCAAAGCAAAAACACGGGTGTGGGATGAGTTCGATGAGGCCATGGAAAAAGACTTTTGGACAGCCTCAAAGTGATTCTGGCAAACCATCAGGTGACTTAGAAGGAGAAAGTGGTGCTCGACCAACACAGTTTATAGTGTGGGTGGGGTGCTGCTAACTTAAAGTTAGTTAATATTAACCCTAACCCTGAGCCTAGTTAACTTAACTCAGGGGTCGGCAACCTGCGGCTCCAGAGCCACATGCAGCTCATCCAGGCTTAATCTGCGGCTCCCTGCAGCTCGCGGAAGTAAATTATAAGTATCCAATTGAAGTGCATTTTATTTTTGTCAGTTCGGTTTTTGTTGTAGTTTTAAATTGGAATATTATTGTGATCTTGAAATATTAAAATAAAATCATTTTATTTATCTATTTATTTTTTTTATTTTCATTTCTCAATATCTGTGTCACTCGCGGTAGCCGCTACGGCTACCAGCTTCCGCTAGTATTTGCGGCTCTCACTGTTTTGTTTTCCATAGAAACCGAATTCAAATGGCTCTTTCCGGATTACAGGTTGCCGACCCCTGACTTAACCCAATTAAAAGTCAAGTCATTAATATCAGCACTGCCAGTGTGGTAATGCTAGCATGATGACAACATGTTTCATTGTGCATTTATACTTCAATGTTCTCATTCTCAGGGTGTCAGATTGTTTAGTCCAGATCCTTCAAATGGTAAAAGTCACTTCAGCAAGGTTTTAGAAAGTGGAATCATCAAACTTTCAGAGAATTCTCTTGCTCCAGCCTCTGACGGGGACGGTCGCATTCTATCTCTCTCCCTGCCCTCGCTATCTTTCCTGCTTGCTGTGAGAGCGTCTCTTGCACACTGTTCGAATAAGAATAAGATTGAGAGCAATATGGATTTGGCAAACTGGGCCTTCACGACCATTGATCGAATTTTTTCCACTATGAGATCTGGGAAAGGGGAGCCTGCGTGTCCGAGTGGAACAGACCCGGTTGGATACGTCATCGATTCTTGGAGCTCGTGGAGACCTGTGTGCTTCTCGGCCCTCGAGGTGGAAGACGTGGAAGACGCTTACATATTTGGCTATGTGGTAGCGGTATCTTTTCTGTTTGGGCTCGGAGGATACCTGATTTACCGAGAAATCAAGAAAACCTGGACGGCAGTTCGACATCTGCAGAGGCTGCCGACCCAGGTGGATGGGCTGACCAGAACCGTACAGACTCCTACTCAAAGCCTGATGAACCTGAGCCGTAGACTTGGGGAATAGCAGGTGAGAGGGGTTCGATCTGGAGATAAGGTACGGTTCTGCACAGTGAGGATGGTAACTAATGAATTTGGATTATTGGATTTATTGAATGGTTTCCCAGTGAGACTGAAGGCTGTTGAAAAAAAAACAAGCAGCCTGTTCCAAAACAACATCTGCATTATCAGAATTCGGCTCCCTAGCCGGCCTTGGCTGGCAATCATATCTCTCCAAAGCTATGCGTGACGGCCGCCCTCCCCCTCAGCCCTCTCTGTGATTTGTGAAGCTGGATCTGGTGTACCAAGGCCGCTGATGAACTTCCATCACTATCAGCGAACTGTTTGGCTAGGAGCTGGCATCTGGGCTCCACAATGCCCCCCCCCCCCCCCCCCCCCCCCCCCCCCCCCCACCCCACCCCACCCCACCCTCTCGTCTCCATCTGCATCCCCTCCTGACCCTGACCCTACCCACCATACTGCTATCCCAGCTTTATATGTGCAATATGCTTTTGCTGAGGTGTTTTTTGGAACCCCATAAGGTGTTCTTTATGAACACAGTATGAGATGATTTTTTTGAACCTAACTATCCCAGTGTATCTCTTTCTGTCTCTCTGCTAAAGGTAGCGACGTTGAGAAATGGCTGCATGACCTCAGACATCTGTTCCCCCTTGTCTGTGTTATGTTTATGCTTGTTTTGGATGGATGTTCTGTTAACTGCAATTTCCCCATTTGTGGGACTAATAAAGGCATTCTTGATTCTTGAATATAATGAGACTTTCAGGTGATTATTCATGTCAGCTGACACAAGAATAATTCAGAGCACCAGCACAAGAATAAGACTGTTTCCTTAGGAAATACATTGGTCCCTTAATAGTTTAAATGTGAAATGTAAAAACAAATATATGGTACTGTGTACCCTGTGTCACCAGGCACGTTTTTAAAAAAAATTATAAAACACTTGTTGTTACAGTATAAGATACTTTATATGTCAATAAAAAGAATGTTAAACATATAAATATGTAATACCACTAACCACATTTGATTAATGTGTTTTTTTTTTTTTACCTGCAGTTAATTAAGGTAATGAATTAATGATGCAAATCTCTAATAAACAGGAAAATGAGCAATTGTGCATCACACAATTTATGTGTGTCCTTTCCTAATTGTTATCCTTGTATACTGTCTCTGCTGCTGTTTGCTGTAAGATATATTATCCCACTGACACTGAAAGGAGAAAATGGTTGGCTTGATTTAGAACAGTCTTAGCATGGATTAAACAAATACATAAATGAATCATATTAAAGGATCGCATTTTAACTTTTGTTTTGTTTTGGGAGATTAGTGGTCAGGGTCAGGGTGCTATCTCACTGCAGAACACCTTCAGGCTGAATCCTCCTATGACAGCGTTAGACACATCTGTGTAGGCTCGGACAGATAAATGCAGCCAGATATGAGCTGTTTAAATTTAAAATATGGAAATTAATTAATTGTTAATGTTAAACAAAGTGTGATGTGTCATCATTTACTTTGAATTTGTATAAACAATATACAATACTATTGTATTATATGTTTGGTGTGATAACATACAGAACACAATTGAATACAACTTTAAATATTTAAGATCATTTTCCATTTAGCCTTGTATGATTATTTTTTTCTTATTTTAAACTTGGTGTTTTCAGCCTCTTTTGAGCCTTCAACCTTCCCTCTGCTTCTGCCATAAGCTGCTAACAGTCAATGAAACCACAAAGGCTAAAAACAATGTTCACTTTTCAGATATGCTCTCAGATTCTTTATTTACAGCCATATACAGCCATGTATTAAAAAGGCCATGTTACATTTAGCTAATATTTCACTCCATCATCCCAACAAAAAGGCACATTTTGAAGCCTTTCTTTTCCTGATTTCATAATGTTGGATAAAATAACATTCAGATAAAATAATTTACAGTTAATTAGTTGTCCGTGGTTACTTTTATGTGTGTGGTAGTCTAATCTGGCATCAATTACCATGTCCTAAATCTACTAATGCATTGGTGGATAATCCACTAACATGTTTTAATGCACAGGTGAATTTGATTTACATGTGCTGATAACATACAGTCTTTTTTTTTTTTTAATGTACCTATTAAAAATGCATCTCAAACTTCTGTGTTGCTATATCTCTATGGCATGCCTAGCATATTCATTTCAGTGCCAATTCACAACAAACAGTCAAAACGACCCCCTATGAGCAGCACTTGGCAACAGTGGGAAGGAAAAACTCCCTTTTAACAGGAAGAAACCTCCAGCTGAACCAGGCTCAGGGAAGGGCAGCCATCTGCTGCGACTGGTTGGGGGTGGGGGTAGAAAGACAGGACAAAAGAAGACATATGTTGCTCCATGAGCCATTATTCCTGTAAAAAACAAAATGGTTCATGAACAGAGATGATGTGATTCTTATCATTCAAGAGCTCTGGTTTAGTCAAAGCTGGCCAGTCAGAGACATGCACATGATATCCTGAGGTGCCAGCTCCTTTATGTGCTGACTGAGTATGAAAGAGCAACAGAGTCTGCATGAAGCAGAAGGAGAGGTGGGAGTTTCATAAATCATGACTGTCAAGCCAGAGGCTGCTGTCTGTGTTCGGGATACGAGATTTGTTTCTGCACTCAGCTTTGCTTTCATTTGCTAAATCAGTTTAGGTCCCACAACAAACAATGAAACAACAGTTTACAAAAGGCCACTGTTAATCCAATCTCAACCCTGCACACTGAAAAATTACACTAAAAGGTTGACACCGATGACCCCGAGAACATTTTTCCTATTGAACACAGTTATAAAAGGGAAGTTTCTGCACTGTTGGCTCAACACTTTCATCTGAAAAACACAGTAAAGTTAAGTTTTAATTCCTGGAGCTTTTATATTTGTAAAACTGAGCTTTATTTTATGGGATCTTCAATTTTGAGTTTATTCACCATATGAGACTCATAAGCGGAACAGGGTGGGAAAATGTTAATAAATCATGTCAGACAAGAAATTTTCACTTTAAGGACAATATACAGTTCTCTTTAATAAACCCATGTCAAGTGTTTCTGTGTTGTCTATTATCTGTGGGTTTCTAAAATGGATGTCTCCATCTGAGAATTGTACTTTAATATGTTCTCTTGCAAAATGTCATCAATGTGATTCTGTGCATTATCGGCTGCTTTTCATGTCCCCAATTTCCTGGGGGATTTTGAGCATAAGAAATCTCTTTCTATCTCCAAAACTTAGAACATTAATTTTTGATTTATTTTTTACTGTCTCACTGTTGCTCCTAATAAATGTAAACACACATTTAAAGTTCAGTCTTAAAAGTTAGATGTTCTGAGTTAACACCAGAAAGTCAGATAGCAGTGTCAAAACCATGCCAGCAATAGCACCTATAATTATACATGCCCTAAGCCTGTTGGCCTCCTCTGCCACGCTTTAATCACAGATCGTCTGTGCCGATTTAAATTAGGTTGTTTTTTTGCCTCAGAAATTACTAGAATGAACATCATCATTATCCCATTTCATCTCTAAATCACTTTCTCTCCCCCCCGACCGCACTCAAAACAGCTGCAGCCTCTGGAAAGTGGTAAAACAGTACTTAGGTTTTAAATTAGTGGCTTTACTGAAGGAATGAGTTTGTGTTTTAACAAACGGCCAGACCAACAGTTTTGGGTGGGACAGAGGGTCGAGTATATACAGCTTTTTTTTACTTTATAGTAAGTATATGAGAAGCAAATGCAGTTCTGTGTGTTGGCTTAACATTAAATTATAAAAGATGAGTACCAGTTATTAGCCATGTCTTCAAGTTTCAGTTGGAAAAGTCAAACAAAAGAAAAATGTCTTTGCAGAGATTTTTTTCATTATTTTAAATGCTAGAGCTGTTTCATCCCTGTTAACAATTTGTTTTAATTTTTTCCAGATGAGCAGATCCATGAGTTCTGCTTTGCACTGTGATCTACCAACAAGATGAAAATCAAACAAACAAACTCAGTGTTTACATTAATCTTTGATTGTTTTAAGAATTAGAATATAGAACAAGATCAGGGCACAGTTTGTATAAAATTTAGTAAATAAAAAAAAATCATTTTATTTCACTTGTCTAAATCATGTTCTATGTAAAAACAGCCACAGCAGAAAACACTACTTTTGTTTTCATATGGTTCGGTGTCATGCTGATTCACCTATAAATGTGGATCATGCATTTGGGTGAAGAAAGCAACAATGTGTTTGTTGTATAATGACAATGGAAAACCAACAAGAATTATAAAAACAAATAAATCCCTTTTTGGTGTTGCGCCAGGAAGGGCATCTGCCAAACCAAACATGCAAAGCTACCCCCTATGGCAATCCCTTTTGAAAAAGGGAGGAACTGAAAGTAGCTTCTTCATTACCTTCGTCGTTAACTTTGATGAAGTGTGTTTTCTGAGTCATTCATTGAATCAAAGTTTTTTCAAATTTGTTTTGATGAAACACAGCTTGAGAGAAACAAAGTACAACAAGCGTACAAGTGGTGCTGGGCACAATAAACCCCACCCCCAGCAGACGTTTTAGCTGATTCGAACATTGTCTGTCTCACAAACATGTCACGGTCCAAACACTGAATCACTGAGAGAATACAGGTCCTGTTCTCCATGCTCATAATTTTCCAAGGTTTAAAAATTTGAACTGAAGCAACTTTCATTTTAGGGTCATTTTTACAGGCGATGTGTGGGGTGGGCCTGATAACAGAGGAACCGAGTGATCGGACTGATAGAGAGTCAAAGGTTGTGTCATATATTCATGTATCCGGATCATATCCTGATCAAATGTTACATGTTCAGGGACAATAGTGAGATGCTGCTTACTGCAGAAAATTAGGATGACGTGTCTTTGTTCAGCTGAGATATGACCAAAAATATGTGTTAAAAGGCGTTTCCCATCTTAAATTCAAGTAGCCTGCAAATCCAGAATCTGGATCAGATCCAGATGGTGTTCAGTTTGGATCTAGTTCTTGGCCCTTCACAGCTGTGTACCGAATATCAGACAAATCTGTTTTGAAGTTTTGAGAAAGATATGATTTTTTTTAAATGTCTGGGGTATAATTGGTCCTTTTTTTTTTTTTAAAACTACATGTACTTTTGATTTGACTTTTATATTTCACCTTAACTGTTTACCTTGCCTTGTTTGGCATCATTATTTTAGCACAACCTCACATGTGTGACTATATGGTTATTTTTCATTTTGACATCCTGTATTAATGCATTTTACCTGGAAATCACACAAAAACTATAAAATTTGAGTAGGAAAAAAGAGTAGAAAATCAAACATGTTTAACAAACAAATTTTATAACTTAGAATAAGTTGTAATTTTCCCCCAAAAATTACAAATTTAGCAAACAAAGTTATAAACAACTATTTAAATTACAATGCACGCAATGCCTTGGGTGTTTTTTGTATTGTATTGTGTCAGGTTTCACAATAAGATGGTATGCAAATTATTTGTCACTCCAAAAAACCGTTCCTGTCTACCACAGACAGAGGGCGCCATCATAGGCCTGACACATCCAGTTGTGTCACTCCTAGATCTGAGTCTGCATTTGGTGGCTTTTTGGCAGCATCTGCTTGTCCATGACTACACAAGGCACACCACACTACACTAAACACAAAATATACACTCCAAACATGTTAAAATCTCTCAAATTTCAAAACACACTATCAATATCGCTGTCTCGCTTTTGCCCCGTCACTCTCACAACTTTCACCTGCTCCTCAGCAACCAAATGCCACATGCTGCCATATATTTTTTTGATGGGTTGATGTGATTAGGAAAGGGGATGTTGTGATTTTTTTTGTTTGTTTGTTTTTTTGTTTTTGTTCACAAGCACTTTCCGCTAGCAAAGATCCCATTGTTGACATTTCTTCCTGAACCAAACTTGGATCACACATGAGGACAATATACAGGAAAAAGCATAGCATGAATTATTGATAATAACTGGTTTTATTTAAAACTGGTACATAGTTTGAAATCTGCACTTTCAACATAAGTTGAAATGAAGACTCAAGGCTGCGTCCCACTGCTATGTCATCTTAAATTAACTATGTCATTTGGATGCACCAGCACATCTCTCAGCTCCAGAGATTTTTATTTTATTTTTATTTTATGCCTTGACCCAATTATGGCAAAAATTGAATCAGGTGATCTAGTGGTCACTGGCCATCTTTGGTGCAATTTCAAAATTAGTTTTGCTGTAGTAGTTTTCCTGTAAAATTGTTAACAAATAAACAGACAAACATACCAAAAGCAATACCCTGTTCCCCCCCACTGGGGGCAGGGTAATCACAACTGGACTTGCTACTGCAGAGTTTTTCTAACACATTTCCAACACACTGTCACTGGTTTGTGGTTCACCCCTTGGTTTTCAATACTCCACAGGTATTAAACCTTTGAAATCCTGTGACCATAATAATGTTAGGAATAGGGCTGCATAAATCGATTATTTTAGTTATCGAGTATTCTATCGATTATTCCATCGATTAATTAAAGAAAAAGCTGCTGTTTTGGACTCTGGAAAAACGTTTCCTTTTGCACTATTTGAGCTCTATAAAAGCTTCGCCTCTTTGCGCTTGCGGAGTTCAAACCGCTGCCTGCAATGAGTGTTTTGAAAAACTAGTGGCTGTGGGAGCCATGGCGCATGTGTGAGTAATGTTGTAATGCTTTGTATTCACAAGCATTCTCGTAAATACTTTTCTACTGCTGGTCTATATTTAGTCACTAATAAGGGATTAAAGTAAAAAAAATATTTTGACGGAGCCCCTCGGTCCTGGGGGGGCGGGCCTTCCGGTACCGAACCATTGCTAGTGCTAATGGCCCGCGCTCGCTAGCAAACCAATTCTGGTAGCTACAGCTGAAGTAAAGACAAAAATAACAGCTAAAAATCTCAGCAAGCACAACACACACACACACACACACACACACACACACACACACACACACACACACACACACACACACACACAGAGAGAGCAGTGGAGGTGTGGAAATGCATGTCAGCGATAGTTGCCACCCATCCCGTAAAGTACGGAACCCCGCATGTTACGGAGCTGTATTCCACGGAGTCCCGTAACATATGGGGTTCTGTATTTTACGAGACAGATGGCAACTCTAGCGATGATCCACTCTGTGTTAAAGGAAATCCATTGCAGCAACGGAGAGCTTTTTAGAATCTGTGTGTGTGTGTGCGTGCGTGCGTGACTCACATTCCAGTCCAGTAGGTGGCAGTAATGCAGTTCTATGTTGGTTTGCCAGCCACCAATAAACCCACAAAAAGAAGACAGAGCACTAATGCTGCTATTGCTAGTGAGGAGCGCCGCTTACACGGAGATAACTGAGTGCTGCAGAGTTTAAACGAAGTATCGACAGTAAATTTGTGTCGATTATTTTTTAGAATCGATTTAATCGAGTTAATCGATGAATCGTTGCAGCCCTAGTAAGGACTTTACACCTGCTCATTGCGCTCTATTCCAACATGTTAATTTTGAAAGCCAAGCCTGCTACTGCCAGTTGTGCCCTATTTAATGCTAAAAAAAAATTACCCCTTATTTTGCACCCTGTATGGTTGTAGCACTACTTTGATGTTATCAGAACAAACACATTTTTGGGTTGGCTGGATGAAGTTGTGAGCACGGTGCCAAAAATTTGGCAGTGTCCTATAGTTCTTTACTGAATGCTTAGAGCTGAGCCCTTAGTAATACTATTTTAATGAAACAAACAAGAAAAAACTTTCCAGAGAAAAATACATTTGTAAGACCCAGGCTATAGTATTGTTGTTTGCAGATTACTCATTCCCTCATCAGGTCTTCTTGTTTGCGACCTGCAAATTTGCCCTGCTGTTGGCAGAGTGTGTTGGACATTATTAGGTATTGCATTGGTAGATTAAATTATCAGAAAAATCTTCTATATCTGCCCTGTTTTGTGACTGCAGTATCATACTAAATTGCAGAACTCAAATCTGGCCTTTTGTTCTTTCAAAACAGTTGCTTCCCAGAGATCCAGTTAGCAAAACACACAGTGCTTAGCTTATTTTAAGTTAGCGGCTACAAGTGATGGAGATGGTGTTGTTTCAGTTCTTAGCAGACAAAAGGCAGGGTGCTACTTATTTTATCATCACAGATGCTCAGCTGTGCTTTAATTAATGATCATGGTAAACCACAAATGAATAGAACCAACATTATAATTGTCACTTCACAACTAAATCATTTTCTCTTCTTCTTGAAAACAACTGCAACCCAAAGCAGTGGCTCACTAAGTGGACTGCGGTACGGTGGATAGTATTTAACTTTGAGATGAGTGGCTTTGTTGTAGGAATGGAGATGTTTTTACTGCTTCATGAGAGAGATCCTGCAGATTCTTTAAAGTTGCTGTAGCATCACAGTTGTAAGTGTAAAACTCTATGGACTGAGAAATAAGTGCAAATATCCAATTATTGTATAAAGAGTGGATCATGGGCTCCAAAGAGCCTGAAGTCAGCTAAGGGTTTGGTGCACTGAACAGTGTTGGTATTTGAAACCTTTTATGGTTGAGAGAGTGAGCCATGAAAGCTCCTGCTGTTTGCTAACCCTCACTTGAGCTGCAGATAGAAACCAAAATACAGTGTAGATACAAACAGCTGAAATGTATGTCCTTAGATGGACTTCACGTTTAGGGATAGTTTGAGGAGCAAATTCAGAAGGAAATTTTGGAGAAATGCTGCTGCTTATTGTGGGTTTGCCCTAGCTTAGCATCTGCCAACTCTTCCTCTAAAAACACATATTCGATAAAATATAATAAAAATATAGCAAAGTACAGATGTTAGAGATGAACAAGAGACTAGCCCTCAGGTACAGCCAATCACATGACCTGTGTCCATAAAAGCTAGGCAACCTAGGGAAAAAAAAAAAAATCTCTGAAAGACTTAGTGACAACCACATCCATCTGTCTTCAATAATGGAGACAGATTATTATTGTCATTGTCAAAAAAGTTAAGGTTGTGATCCTTAGTCATCTTACTGCTACAAGAAAAAATAATTAACTCATAATTAATGTTTAAATGTGACATACAGCCAGAAAAACAAACAAACAAACAAAAACCAGATAAAACATCTCAGACTACTTGTTCTGTTAACATCACATCAAACTCAGTTTAGATAGGATAATGCATTTAGCATGTATGAAACTGATAGATCGGGCATTAAAATGCAAAGGGTGAGCTCATATAAGCTGGGCAAATTAGGGAAATGAAAATATCAAGACTTGGGATTGGACATTTGAACTCAAGCAAATAAACGTGCAATTTAGGAAAAACAACAGAAAGAAAGCTCTGACCTGATCATGTTTGTTTTATAGTCACTTAGTTTGGTATCAAGATCAAATTGAGTCCAGCTCAGCCATCCATTCCTTATCATTCTCAGGCCATCCCAATCCTTATCACCCCCTCCCACTGAAGCCGGCCAGTGTTTGAGTGTGTCTCAGCCTGATAGCATTGACTTCAGGAATCACTCCATCTCATTCAGCAGTTCCCACAGGCTCACCACAAAAGAAAAAAAAAAAACATACACACTTTACACTGACCACAAAAGAAAAAATAGACTTCACTCACACCACAAAAAGAGAAAAAAACTCTTTATCTTCCCTGGCTGAGCCAAACAATCCAAAGTTTGACTTGTTTCACCACCACCCCCCTTTAGTTTGTTTCTCGGGTACAGCGCAGTCTTGCTCTGCCACTTTCTTTTGTTCAGAAACACATCTTAGATGGGCATATTTGATTGCTGCTGGCAGAAACACAAGGCAGAAAAATGTGAGGAGTTTATAGAAAGCTGTTGTTAGCACAGTATAATAGAGAAAAATGGGAGAAAAACGATAAGTGGAAATGTATAGACTAAACAGGCCCAGAGTGTGTTTGTGAAACAAAGCTGAAATACGTGAAATATTACACGGCCTCACTGCTTCTGTTTGCACATGTACGTGTGAAAGCTATCATGGAAGATTTTCTACCAACTAACAGGACATTTGAAAAGTGAAAGGATTAAAGAGTTCAAGCCTATGTGCCAAACATACAAGGTTTATTTCCACAAATGTAAAAACTCTCTGTTTTTCAGATCTATTACCACACAAATTAAAAAGCCAATGCAATGCACACAAGTTATTATAGTTAAGTGTCAGTGAAGCTTAGATGCTATTAATTTGTGTATTCCATCACAGAAGTCTCAATGTCATGATCCTGGGCCAGTGGCCCAGTGTTTTGTGTTCTTTGGTTAAATTTTGTTATTTCTGATTATGTTTATTAATTTCCTTTTCATGTAGATTCTGTTTGTTATAGTTTTGAATTTAGCTTGGTTTTTTTCCTGTTCTTGTCGTCCCTGTGTTCTTGTGTTTCTGGCATCTGTGTCTTCCCCATGTTATCTCATGTTTAGATTCCATCTATGATCAACCCCCTTGTCCAGTCTTCTGTGTTGTCTTGTTTCTATTTCTTGTTTGGTCTCTTCTTGTTTTATTTTGGCAGTCCCTCATCCTTCGTGTTTAGTTTTGCTTTCTTTGTTTAATTAGTTAGATTCTGTTCACCTATGCCCTGTGTTCCCCAGCTGCTTCCTTTCTCCCATTATTACCTCCTGTGTGTATTTAAGCCCTTGTATTTGTCCTGTCCTTTGTCATATCCTCTCTCATTGAGGTGTGGTTTTGGTCTGGTTACTTTGTTTTTCTGTAAGTTTTTGCTCCAATTCTCCTGGTTTTCTGTTTAGTTTGGGTTTTCTTCAATAAAGTCATATTTTCTTTCAGTCCTGCCTCCAAAGTTCTGTCTTTGGGTCCACCCTGCTCGCCAGACTGCTCACGCATTACACTCAATAGGTCAAGAAAAAAAAAGGTGTTACCAGTATTTAAATGCAGTGAATTTATTTAATCTACTAAAAACTCTAAGGACCAGATGTATGAAGGGTCTGTGCTGCAAAACCATCATTGTGTTAAAAATCTGCTGTCTACAAAGAGGGGACTGAAAGGACACAGCTCTTTTTGCAGCTTGTATATGTATTTGTAGGAGTTTTACTCCAAGAACAAAAATTGTTTGCAGTGTTTCCAATTTTTAGACACATTTCCACACAGAGGACAATCAGTATTGAAAACTGCTAAGAGCACAAAGGCCTCTCGTTTCCTTTCTCTGCTCCACTGTTTGTTTGTCTGCTGCCCACAGGTGGCTGTAAGTCATGTTCTTTCTTTGACTTTAATAAATTCCTGAAACTTCACAAAGCATGCAGAAAAAAGATGGGTGGTGTATTTATGGATGTGGTAGAGTAACAGTAACTTCAATAACACACGGGTCAGTCTGGATCTTACAGAAAGTAAATCTGTTACAGGTTTATTCAACAGTCATATTTATTATAATACAGTTCTACAGTCTGAGCCATCAGAGAACTGTTGCCCCAACCTCCAAGACCCCACACAGGCCCCATCAATCTGTAGAAAGAAAAGTTCAGCCTTGTATCAGAACACATCAGTGTCCCTGCCTCCTATTTTTTTCCAATTTGTCTCACTTAGTAGATCTGCCCCTAGATGTTAAACACTGTATCAGGTGCACAGATGTTTGAATGAAATTGACAGACCACACTTACTGTTTATTTATTCCACTCTATCTAAAAAACAAACAAACAAAGATGGGAACAAAAACATCTGTACAAAATGGCACTCTAGCCAGTGGTTGAATTACACTCTCACAACATGACTTCAGTCTAAAATTAAAGCTAAATGAGTAGATAGAGCAGATCTTAATTACCTCCTGTAGAAGTAATATACATATTTAGAATTATTATCTGCTGACTGTTCATGCAAAGAAAGTAAAATGCTGTACCTGAAGTAATTTTTGTTGTGTTTTACATTTGAAGTTCTTCAGGTTTGTATTTTTTCCCCCCTCAAAACAGCTTAGTTTTAATTTGTTTGATTAAAACTGTCCAAGTAGTTCTAATGCCTAAACCTAACCAAAAAACAAAAGAAAATTAAAAACTTCATTGTAAAAGTAATACTAAAGAAAGTATGTAGGGTGTGAGTTGTTAAATTGACTTGATAAATGATCAAGAGCTTCTGCTACCCTTTATTCTAACATATAACTGAGGTAGTGAGGTACGACTGGCTCAAGTTGACCAGTTTTATGGTACACTGTTATTGCTGTATCTGGTTATTTATATAAAAGATTTTTTTGTTTAATTCCCATGCAGTTGCACCATGTTTAAAATTAGCTTTGTGTTCAGACTGAACATCACAATGAACATCACAATTTGCTTTTTAAAGTTGTACCTTTCGCTTTACATGGGCTATGGGGTACTGGTTATTTGGAAAATAAAATTTATATTAATGGCTCTATTGATTGTTAGTAACGTTGGTTGAACGGGGAATAATTATCTATACATTATAAAGAATTACCACAGGAATGTAGTGTACTTTGAAAATGTAAAAACAGGGGCTCTGCTGATCAGTGACACACAGTCTGAAGGAATGAATGTGAGAGAAGCCAAAAACATGCGGCTCACAACAATGCAGAGTGGGGTTTCAAAGAATTCCAGTACAAACATCTCTGACTCGTAATTTTAAAGGTTCTGCTTTCTGAAAATAGTTCAGACTTACTGGGTGTGCTGTCTCAGCAGACTGTGAAATATGGCTGTTTCAGTCAGACTGTTTACTGCAGCCTTGACAGCTTTCATATTTTACCAGATAACCCACTTTTTAATAAAGAGGAAGGAAGGAGTGCCCTGTAATGTAAATGCAATCAGTCATTTACACCACAGACATTATGGTATGTAGGTATTTTATTATCCTAGAGTCAGTGACTCTGAGCCATGTCTACAGGCTTAGATTGCTTCTGTTTTACCAGTTTGTCACAAACAAAGAACAAAGACAGCTTAGATTTTCAGTATTTTTATCTGATTATGTTAAATCATGTGTCAGTATTAAGTCTGTCTTATCTTCAAACTTTGCACTAATGGGCCAGAGTTCAGTGTAAAGGAAGCCTGCAAAGAAGCAAGAAGCTAGTTATCTGTAGTGATCTCAGCTGAAATAATGGCAAGTTGAACCTACTCACTCAGTAGCTGAGTGGGTAATTTAACTTCCAACCAGACTCAGCCAGGAAGAACTGCCAGGATTTAATGAAGGAAATCTCTCTGGATTGAACAACCTAAGACGAGCCCTGGTATTGTAAGTCTTCCAGGTGGTTGAACCCGGTGAATTTGGGTGGATTTGACAGCCAAAGCTGGCATACGTTGTTGGAAGTGAGGAGTGCATTTCCTTGTTTTGTTTATAGTTTGGAAATTGGAAAACCCGGGATGGATTTTTTGGTTTGGCCTTGTTGTGTTTGAACTGTTTGATTCCTCTGTGGATTGCCACTTTATCGTGGTGGAGGGGTTTGTGTGTCCCAGTGATCCCAGGAGCAATGTTGTCAGGGGGCTTTGCCCCCTGGTAGGGTCTCCCATGGCAAATTGGTCTTGGGTGAAGGGCCAGAGAAAGGGCAATTCCAATGACCCCTATGGAAGATTTGCCAAGGGAACAGTTTACCCTGCCCGGGATAGGGTTACCAGAGCCTCACCCTTGAGACAGGCCTGGGGAGGGAGCTCGAGGGAGACCCTCTGGTGGCCAGACATTAGCCTGTGGTACCTGGCCAGGCCCAGCCCAAAGAGAAGACATGGGTCCACACTCCTGTAGACCCACCACTCACAGGAGACATTGTAGGGGTTGGGTGCAATGTGTGTCGGGTGGTGAACAAGGCCAGAGGCCCTGGCAGACCAATCCCCGGCTATCAAGACTGGCTATTGGGACATGGAATGTCACCTCTCTGGTGGGTGAGGAGCCTGAGTTAGTGCGCGAGGTTGAGTGATACCAGCTAGATATAGTTGGGTCCACCTCAACGCATAGTCTGGGGCTCTGGAACCAGTCTCTTGGAGAGGGGCTGGACTCTTTTCCAGTCTGGAGTTGCACTCGGTGAGAGGCGGTGAGCTGGAGTGGGTATTCTTTGATCAATTCAATTATATTTATATAGCACCAAATCCAACAAACAGTCAGCTCAAGGCACTTTGAATTGTGGGTAAAGACTCTACAAAAATACAGAGAAAACCCAACAGTGAAAACGACCCCCTATGAGCAAGCATTTGGCGACAGTGGGAAGGAGAAACTCCCTTTTAACAGGAAGAAACCTCTGGCAGAACCAGGCTCAGGGAGGGGCAGTCATCTGCTGTGACTGGTTGGGCTGAGCTGAGAGAGACAGGACAAAAGACACGATGTGGAAGAGAGCCAGAGATTAATATTAATTAATGATTAAATGCAGAGTGGAGTATAAACAAAGTAAATAAGGTGAATGAAAAGAAACAGTGCACCCTTCGACTTACTGCCTGTAAGTTGCAGTTTTTACCAGTGGATGAGAGAGTTGCTTGTCTGTGTAGATTCTCAGTCATCCAGGTCATAGTAGTCTCTGGAGCTTGAAAAAGGCGACTGGGCTTCTTTTTGTTTCTTGAAGACGTTTCACCTCTCATCCGAAAGGCTTCTTCAGTTCTCAACCAAATGGTGGAGAGACCCAGGTATTTAAACCCCTGTGGGCGTAGTCCCCTGGAGGTGGTTATGACCCTCTATTGATCATGTGCGTGAACACATGTGCCCAGGTGTGAAGGGGGCGTGGGTCATATTTAATCAGTGGTTTCAGTTGAAACCAATTTAGGACTCCGCTCCATTGTTTCCTGTGGCCTATTGAGGTCACTGGAACAAAGGTGTGAATGGGGGTTGAGACATCTGGGAAGGAAGCTCAGGACAGCACTGTAAGCGGGGGAAAGTTGGTGACGTAATCCACCTCCTCTGTTCAATGATGGTTGTTCACAGTGGGCATAGATGGCTTCTTTCACTCCTCTTTCAAACCATCTGTTTTCCCTGTCCAAAATGTGAACATTGGCATCCTCAAAAGAGTGCCCTTTTTCCTTCAGATGCAGATGTACTGCTGAATCTCGTCCTGTCGAGGTGGCTCTTCTATGTTGTGCCATTCGTTTGTGAAGAGGCTGTTTGGTTTCACCAATGTAGAGGTCCGAGCACTCTTCACTGCACTGAACAGCATACACTACATCGCTGATCTTGTGTTTGGCGGGTTTGTCCTTGGGATGAACCAGTTTTTGTCTTAGGGTGTGACTTGGTTTGAAGTATACTGAGATGTCATGCTTGGAGAAAATTCTTCTGAGTTTCTCTGACAAGCCTGACACATATGGGATGACAATGTTGTTCCTCTTGTCCTTCCTATTCTCTGTAGTTTGTGTTTGGCCTTCATTCCTGTGCATCTTAGCTGATTTGATGAAGGCCCAGTTGGGGTAACCGCATGTTTTGAGGGCTTTCTCAATGTGTGTGTGTTCCTTATGCTTCCCTTCTGCCTTAGAGGGAACACTTAGAGGAGAGAGTTGCTTCCCTGCACCTTCGGGCTGGGGAATGGGTCCTGACTGTTGTTTACGCTTATGTGACAAATGACGGTTCAGAGTACCCACCCTTCTTTGAGTTGCTTGGTGGCGTGCTTGAGGGTTCTACTGGGAGACTTCAATGCTCACATGGGCAAGGACAGTGAAACCTGGGGGGCATGACTGGGAGGAACAGCCTGCCTGATCTGAATCCGAGTGGTGTTTTGTTATTGGACTTCTGTGCAAACCACAGTTTGTCCACAATGAACACCATGCTCAAACATAAGGATGTCCGTAAGTGCATGTGGCACCAGGACATCATAGGTCGCAGGTCTATGATCGATTTTGTAATTGTATCATCAGCTCTGCGGCTGTATGTTCTGGACACTCAGGTGAAAAGAGGAGCTGAGCTGTCAACTGATCACCACCTGGTGGCGAGTTTGATCAGATACTGGACAGACCCAACACACCTAAACGTTTTGAGGGTGCGCTGAGAACACCTGCCAGAGGCCCCAGTCTATGAGATCTTGAACTCCCATCTCCAGTAGAATATTGACAGCATTCCGTGGGAGGCTGAGTACATTGAGTCTGAATGGACAATGTTACACACCTCTATTGTTGAGGCTGCTGCTCAGAGCTGTGGCTGCAAGGTGGTTGGTGCCTGTCGTGGTGGTAATCCACAAACCAGATGGTGGTCACCGGAGGTGAAGGGAGCCATCAAGCTGAAAGAGTCCTATCAGGCTTGATTGGCCTGTGGGACTCCGGAGGCAGCTGATGGGTACTGGCAGGTCAAGTGGAACTCAGGTGTGGGAGGAGTCTGATGAGGCCAAGGAAAAAGACTTTTTGACGGCCTCGAAACGATTCTGGCAAACCATCACACAACTCAGGAGGGGAAAGCAGTGCTCTACCAACACAGTTTATAGTGTGGGTGGGGTGCTGCTAACTTCAACTGAGGCTATGGTCAGGCAGTTGAAGGAATACTTTGAGGACCTCCTTATTCCCACTTACATGCCTTCTGTAGTGGAAGCAGCAGAGTTTGCGAATGAGGGGGATGACTCACTCATCACTGGAGGTGAGATCTAAACAACTCCTTGGTGGCAGGGCCAATTGGGTGGATGAGATTTGCCTTGAGTTTCTGAAGGCGCTGGCTGCTGTAGGGCTGTCTTGGTTGACACGTATCTGCAACATAGCAAGGAGATCTGGGGTGGTACCACTGGATTGGCATCTTTAAGAAGGAGAACTTGAGGGTGTGCTTCAACTATCAGGGGATCACACTCCTCAGTCTCCCTGATAAGGTCTATGCCAGGGTGCTGGAAAGGAGGGTCCATCCATTAGAGTAAGATAAGTAAGATAGTGTTTATTTGTCACATGCACAGTTATACACAGTACAATGCACAGTGAAATGTATTTTGTACCTGCAACCATATATACACAAACAAATAAATAAGGAGAATTAAAAATAAGTAATTCACACTATACTCTATATACTATACACTATACACACTTTTACATGGAATTATAGATTATAATATTTACATTGTGCAATAATAGTCCAGTTAGGGCTCAGAGTTGAGCAGACGGATGGCTTGTGGGTAAAAACTCTTCTTCAGCCTTTCAGTCTTAGCCCTCAGGCAGCGGTAACGCCGGCCTGATGGGAGCAGGGAGAAGAGAAAGTGTCCGGGGTGGCTGGGCTGTTTTAGGATCTTCCTGGCCCTCAGCCTGCACTGCTTGGTGTAAATGTCCTGCAGGTTGGGGAGGGTGGTTCTGATGGTCCGTTCGGCTGAACGAACCACCCTTTTTAGAGCCATGAAGTCCTGCTTAGTGCAGTTTCCCATCCAGGTGGTGATGCTCCCACGCATGATGCTCTCGATGGTGCAGGTGTAAAAGTTCCTGAGCACCTTGAGTGGGAGCTTGAAGTCTCTCAGCCGCCTGAGGAGGTAGAGACGCTGTCTGGCCTTCTTCACAGTGATGTTAATGTGATGAGTCCAGGACAGGTCCTGTGAGATGGTCACTCCCAGGTATTTGAAAGTGTCCACTCTTTCCACCTCAGCACCACTGATGACAAGTGGATGGTAGTCCCTCTGCTGCTTCCTGCTGAAGTCCACAATCAGTTCCTTCGTTTTGCTGACGTTGAGCAGGAGGTGGTTCTCCTGGCACCAGTTCTCCAGGCGGGAGACCTCTATCCTGTAGGCTGTCTCTTCATTGTGGGAGATTAGTCCCACAACAGCAGTGTCATCAGCAAACTTGATGATGACATTGGACTCTGACGTGGCCTCACAGTCATGGGTGTACAGTGAGTACAGCAGAGGGCTGAGCACACAGCCTTGGGGGGATCCGGTGTTGAGGGTGAGGGAGGATGAGGTGAGGTGAACCACTCGTACCACCTGTGGTCTGCTGGTCAGGAAGCTGTGAACCCACCTGCACAGTAATGGGCCCAGGCCCAGGTCCAGCAGCTTAGAGACCAGCCTGGAGGGAACTATGGTGTTGAATGCTGAGCTGTAATCTACAAGCAGCACTCTCACATAGTTCCCCTTACCACTGTCTATGTGCTAAAGGGTCTTGTGGAGGAGGAAGGATATGGCGTCATCTGTGGATCTGTCTGGCCGGTATGCGAACTGTAGTGGGTCAAGGGTGGTGGGCAGTGAGGAGGTGATGAATGTCTTGATGAGTCTCTCAAAACACTTCATCACCACTGATGTGAGCGCTATGGGCCTGAAGTCATTGGGGCTGCTGGGGTGTGGTTTCTTTGGGACAGGGACTATGATGGACTTTTTGAAGCAGGTGGGAATCACACACAGTTCCAGTGAGAGGTTGAATATCAGTGTAAACACAGGTGCCAGCTGGTCAGCGCAGGTCTTAAGGACACGTCCACTAATACCGTCTGGTCCAGCCGCTTTCCTGATGTTTACACTTCTAAACGCCCTCCTCACGTCGCGCTCCATCACAGTGAGAGTCTCCGCCCCTCCGGCCGGGAGCGCAGCGGGCTGTCGGCTTCCCGACTCGAAGCGCGCAAAGAAGTTGTTGAGTTCATCAGCCAGAGAAGCATCGGCACTCACCGGGGGGGTGTGTGGTGCTTTGTAGTCCGTGATGGTGCGTAGTCCCTGCCACAGTCCCCTGGAGTCAGACTGTTGTAGTTGCTGTTCCAGTCTGCGGCCGTAGCGATGTGACGCAACCTTGTAGTCCTCCATGTTCCCAGAGGCGAGGCCGGAGTTGTAGGCAACGGTGCGGGACCTCAGAGCGTCGCGGACAGATTTATCCACCCACGGCTTCTGGTTGGGAAAGGTCCTGATGGTCCTCCTAAGTGAAGTGTCAACAACTTTCCCAATAAATCCCACAACAGTTTCCGTAAACTCCTCGATGTCTCCGCCCGCGCTGCTGCGAAACATGTCCCAGTCGGTTGAATCCAACGCACCCTGCAGAGCGGCCTCTGTTTGATCAGACCACCATGTCACTTCTCTCACAGCAGGGGGTTCCTGCCTGAGCCTTTGTTTGTATTTCGGCATGAGAAGGACAGCGGTGTGGTCTGACTTCCCAAAGGGCGGAAGAGGCTTTGCTTTGTAGCCCTTATTGAATGGAGAGTAGCAGTGGTCTAGGGTCCTCTCTCCTCTGGTGGGGCAGTCTATGTGTTGAATAAACTCCGGTATTACCTTTTTCAAGTTTGCACTGTTAAAGTCCCCGGCTAAAGAGCCGCATCACGCTGGTTAGCCTGATACGTGGAAATAGCCTCATGTAGCTCGGATAGTACAGTGTTTGTGTCCGCCTGAGGTGGAATATAGACGGCGCTGAAGATGACCGAAGTGAACTCGCGGGGCAGGTAGTGGGAACGGCATTTCAGGGTTAGGAGCTCCAGGTTAGGCGAACATGATTGTTTCAGAGGGACAACATTTGTACTGGGGTGGCTGTAGCTCAGTAGGTAGAGCAGGTCACCTACTGATCAGAAGGTCAGCGGTTCAATTCCTGGCTACTCCAGGCTACATGCCAATGTATCCTTGGGCAAGATACTTAACCCCAAGTTGCTCTCCGACCGTCCCGTCGGAGTATGAATGTGTGTGAATGATAGTTAATTAAAAAGCACTTAGCTTAGTAAATATGGAAGTGCTTGTATGAATGGGAGTGCATGGGTGAATGTAAACATGTTGTAATAGCGCTTTGAGTGCTCTGACTGAGTAGAAAAGCGCTATATAAGAGCTAGTCCATTTACCATTTACCATTTACTGTCACACCAGTTGTTATTAATCATTAGGCACACAGACTCACTCGTTCTGTCCGTGCGATGAATACTGAAGAACTCCGACGGCTGTACGGCGTGGTCCGGTATTGTTCAAAACATTACTTGAACCTCAGATTCAAGAGGAACAATGCGATTTTCATCCTAGTCACAAAACACTGGACCAGCTCTTCATCCTCTCAAGGATATTCGAGTGTGCATGGGAGTTTGCCCATCCAGTCTACATGTGTGTTGTGAACTTGGAGAAGGCATTCTACAAGTCCCTAATATCCTGTGGGGGGTACTGTGGGAGTATGGGGTTTCTGGTTGTTGCAGGCCAGTCAGTCCCTGTACAACCGCAGTGAGAGCTTGGTCCATATTGCTGGCAATAAGTTGCACTTGTGGGTGTTGGACTTTGCCAGGGCTGCCCTTTGTCACTGATTCTGTTCATTCATTTTATGGACAGAATTTCTAGGTTTAGCCAAGTGCAGAAGGCTTCTGCGTTAGTGGCGTCAGAATCTCATTTCTGCTTTTTTTCTGCAGTCCTGTTAGCTTCATCAGGCAGTGGCCTCAAGCTTGCAGTGGAACAGTTCGCAGCTGAATGTGAACCAACTGGCATGAGAATTACCACCTCTAAGAGGCCACGGTCCTCAGCTGGAAAAGGGAGGATTGCCCACTCCGGCTCAGGCATGAGTTGCTGACCCAGGTGGAGGTGCTTAAGCATCTCAGGGTCTTGTTCACAAGTGACGGGAGAAGGGAGCAGGAGATTGACAGATGGATTTTGACTGCGTCTGCAGTGATGCAGATGCTGCACCAGTCTGTTGTGGTAAAGAGGGAGCTGAGCGCGAAAGCGAGGTTGTCGATTTACCGGTCAATCTACATTCCTACCCTCACCTATGGTTATGAGTTTTGGGTAAATGGTAAATGAACTAGTTCTTATTCGCTTTTCTTATTTTTGCTTTTCTACTCTAGCTGAGCATTCAAAGTACTATATAACACATTTACCCATTCACACACACATATTCAGCACTATTTCAAAGTGCTTTCTATCTAACATTCTGACATTCATACTCCAACAGTTGCATTGGAGATCAACTTAGGGTTCAGCATCTTGCTCAAGGATACTTTGGTATGCAGACTCGAGCAGCCAGGAATCGAAGCACCAACCTCTTGATTAGTAGATGACCTGAGCCACAGCCACTCTGGTAGTGACCGAAAGAAAGAGATTGTGAATACAAGCAGCAGAAATGAGCTTCCTCCAAAGGGAGGCTGGCCTGTCTCTTAGAGATAGGGTGAGGAGTGTAGCCATTCAGGAGGGGCTCAAATTAGAGCCGCTGCTCCTCCACATTGAAAGGAGCCAGTTGGGGTGGTTTGGGCATCTGACTAGGATGCCTCCTCGGTGCCTCTTGGGTGAGGTGTTCTGGGCAAGTCCTACCGGGGGCAGACCCAGGAACCTGCTGGAGAGATTATGTCTCACGGCTGGCCTGGAAACACTTTGGGGTCCCCCCAGATGAGCTGGAGAAGGTCGCTGGAGAGAGGGTGGTTTGTGCTTCTCTGCTTAGGCTGCTGCCCCCGCAACACAGCCCTGGATAAGCGGAAGAAAATGGATGGACAATGATTTTATCACATGATATTATGTCTTTATTCACCATACTTGAATAGTTTCTTTGTTTCTTAATATTTTTCTTAATATTTTATTTAAGCTTTGAGATAACAAATTTTTAAGGAGGAAAGTGGGAGTCAGGAAAAAGAAGAGGGAAAGAGAACGAGATGAAAAAAGGATCTAGGCACAACACACTACACAGACAAACACACTCTGTCTGGCCTAACATGACATTAGCAAGAAGAAAGGCATTGTTAAAGTTAATTGTTAGTGTGTTTTACAAGAAATTAAGCATGAGTTCAAATATGTTTAAAGTAAATGAGTTAAAGGCACATTTCATGTGATTATTATTTTTTATTAACCTTTATCCTACTGACATATTTTACATGCATGGACTACTGTTTGGGGCCCCTGGGGACCCCAAGAATAATTTATTGTCAGAAGCAATTATAATAGCAAAAATAATACAAATAACAAAACGTATTTCTTCTTAAAGCATTATTAGTTATGAAAAAAAACTTTTTTTTGCAAGGCTACAAAATATCTGAATTATTTTTAATGCAACTTGCAGTTTTTATCCCAGGTACAATCCATATTATTACTATTATTTACCATCCTTCGACTCTGGTATCACTTATTTTTCATTAATTTCAAATAAATGCTATTTGTGTTGTTTATATGATGAAACCACTCTGGGTCATTTTGACCCCAATATTAAAACTGAAATAAATATACAACCAGCCAGTCCAGAGATGTAATCTCTCCAGTATGTCCTGGGTCTGCCCAGGGGTGTCCTCACTACCTCTTCCTCCTAGGATATGCTCAAAACACCTCACCTGGGGGGGGCACAGTAGGTATCCTGGTCAGAAGTCCACACCACCTCAACTGCATCTTTGGAGCACCTTGGAGCCAATTGAGGTAGTGTGAGGAATGGTAAATGTAAATGGACTAGTTCTTATATAGCGCTTTTCTACTCAGATATGAGCACTCAAAGCGGAAGAAGCCAGCAAGTGCTGTGGAGGAGTAGCAGCTCTACCTCAGTTTCTCCCAGATGACCAAGTTCCTCACCGTATCACAGAGCCCTGATGTGTTTCAGAGGAAGCTTGTTTCTGCTTGTATCCACAATCTCATTTTTTCAGTCACTACTCTTGTGAGCTTGTGGCCATAGGTTATGGTCAGAAAATAAATCAGCCTATAAATCATCAGTTTCGGTGTGAGCTCTGTCTTCACCACTTCACCACCTTGATGGAACTCTTTTAATGGAAAAAATAAATGCTGTCATTAAAATTTGTTTCTTTCAACTTAGGGTACTCGCAAAGGTGAAGCCATTTCTATCTCATCTACTGGAACAGTTTCTTTTCAAGTATCAGTCTGTCACTGCCCTAAAATGCACTATTATGCACAAGGTTTGCCCCGTCTGCCTGCATCTGAGTCCTAAATTTGGGTTCTCACCTTTCACATGCCACATGGTCAGCTTCCACACACCTTGACAGAATCCATATCAGGACATCACATAACTCACTACTCCCTTTCCCATAATGCTTCTTTGCTTTATCCCCTGACCTTTGCGTCTACCTGCCTCTAAGTGTGTGTATATACACATAATTCTGAGAAAGGGCTTGAACCTGATTTAAGATATCAAAAAGAAAATCGATTGAAAATTAAAGACTTCTGTAAAGGAAGCAGTGCTGTGAAAATGTTAGCATGAGATTCAAAAGAAGGCAATAAATGACAGGGACAAGGACAAGAAAGGACAACAGAGATTAGAGGCAAAAGCAAGTGTTCAGCTAGAGAATATAGCCATTGTGTTCAGTGGGAAAGGTCATATATTGTCCTGTGGTGCTGCAGTGAATTAATTATAGGAGAGGAAATGATAAGTTCTGCTACTGTGCTATGAATAGATAGACAGACAGAGAGACAGTTGACAGAGCAACTAAATGTTAACTGTCTCACAGTTCAAGAAGGTGGTATTTATTATTTTGTGTTCTACGTGTTGTAAGCATTTATCAACTTCAGGTTATCTCTTTTTATGGTTATTAGTCATGCAGGAAAATTCTGGATGCAGTATAGAAACATTTAACTATTAAATCTGTCATTTGTCATTTATTCAGGTTTTACAATAATTTGCTGACCTGTCTGTATTTTGAAATATAATAACCACAGTGCATTCATCACGAGACTTTAAGCTTAAATTATTCATTTGATTGTCTTAAAATGTCACATGTAGCATACAATAACTGTTGCATTTACAGCACATTCAAAAACAAAGTTTACCCATTTGAGACACATATGTAATAGAGATAGAACAGCCTAGATACAAAATTAAATTTTTACAATTAGACAATAAAGTAAAATGTTTTCTTTACATTAAGTGTTTTGTGGCATCAGATTTTAAAACAAGCTAGTAAGTTTTCAGGATGTTATTGTCTCCCAAAAGGAAAATTACAATCATATATCCAGGCTCCCTGAAACAAACTCAAAATGCATAGTTTTGTACAAACCTCCAGTTCAAGAGAACAACTGCTTCACTTACTTAATCACGTCCACCTGTTTTTTTTTGTGTTTTTTTTTAACATAAACCTCACACAAATGCATCTAACCCAAGAAACATCATGATTTATGATTTAGCTCGATCTTTTCTGTTTTGAATAACTTTCAAGGGATTGAAAAAACAATCATTATTAGCAACAAAAAAACTATAACAAGGATTATTTATACAGTGTCAGCAGGATTCATGATTGGAAGCTGGAAGTTGACCCTGGAAGTTGACCCTGTTTAATGCAGTACATTGTAGATTCCTCCATTATCACCAACAAAAGCAGTTAAGACCTGGTTTTGTGATTTTTATCTTTTTTTTTTGTTTGTTTGTTTTTTTTTTTGTTTTGGAATCTCTTTTGAAGAAGACAACAAAGAAATTTTAATGAGGATCATTTTGGGTTGCGGTTGAGAATTTTTATTCCATGAGCTTAGCCCCTGGTAGGGTCTCCTAAGCCAAATTTTAGTGGGGGTCAGGGTCTATCTTTAATACCTGCCTTTAATCAAACAAGATCAGAGACTTGTGAGTGGGACTTGTTGTTAATGGTATCTAGGTTAAGGCATGTTTGAAGGCATGTCTTTAGCTCCACTGGCAGTGTTTGTTCATTTCCTCCTTGCACAAAGAAGCAGATCTTGGTCCTGGGGCTCAGTGATGCCTTTCTACAGTCCTGTCCTATCCTGCTCTCCTCATGTAATAGCCTATCTCCTGGTATATCTGCCACATTCTTGAGACCGTGTTTGGAAAAACAGCAAACCTTCTTGCAACTGCACCTGTGGACGTACCATTCTGGTTGAGCTGAACTACCTGTGCAACCTGAATGGACTGCATGTATTGGTTCATGCCACCAATAAAAGAGAACACTGGTCTTTGACCACCTTTCCTTCAGGAAAGGTTTCATTATGTTTCACAGCAAACCTGAACTCTACCTGTTATCTGATCCTGGATTGAAACATAACTTTGCTGTTGACGAGTGTCCTAACATCTTTAGGTGCAGCAACAAGGAAACTTACCCTGTTCAGTGTGGCTCTAAATTTACGGTACCCTTGGATAATTCCTAGATGTTTTTCATTTTAATCCTGTATTGTTTGTATGGCTTATTAAAAGCCATTTAGATTAGATTAGATTAGATTCAACTTTATTATCATTGTACACAAGTATACAACAAAAAGTACATTCCAGAACACCCATCCAAGAACAGTACAAACAACAAAACAAACAGGGGAGACAGGTGTCTGTGGTCATGCAGCCGTTATACAGGCGCTACCATAGTAGGGAGGGAAAGCAAAGCAAAAAACAATAGGAGGTTTGGGGGAAAAAAAAATCATCTCATATTTTGCCCCATAATGGGGGGCACAGTATGAGGTTGAAAAACTTCTGCATAGTAAGCACATATAGCATAAATGCATGGAAAAGCACTTGTATATAATTTTTTGAACAAATTGTTAGAAGTTTTCTGTTGTGGTCTATATGTTAACAGAATTAAATGCTGAGGCACAGAGTGTGTTCTAATTGTTAAGAGTTGCCACTGTAAAACAAAGTTTCATGATCTTATGTCATTCAACAACTATGTTATTTTAAGTAAGGGAAAATTATATAAGGTGATCTATAGTGTATAGTCTTTTTTTGGATTTTAAAATGTAAAAGTCATATTAAACTTTTAATAGTCATTAAATACATGATGATTAATCAATGTGTACTTGATAAGATCTATAATCTTATTGTAATGTAATTGCGAAAACATTTTCTGGATATTTATAAAAGGTAAATCCATTAACTATGTTGGAATACACTTAAAACCTCATTTTACAGTTGATATAATCAAAAATTAACATTAGATTGTTATAATTATAAATCCACGTATTAGTTTAACAACAGTATTTTGATGTTTTTTTTATGGGTGGCATTGTTATTATATTAATTATGGAATAAAAGTAAAAAAATCTAATAAAACATAATAAAATCCAATTAATAACTGTACTGTTCTATTTTAAGCCTGATTAACTATACACGTGTATAAGTGTTTGACCATATTATTAGATAATTTCATTGTTTTTACATGTGTAAAGACCTTTATTTTAAAAATCTGTGAAAATACACAATATTTCATGTAAATTCAAAGCTAAAAAACTGTATTTTTCTCTATTTTTATATGATGGTAAATTTCATTTATTTTAAAGTATTTTTCTGGCAACTTTTTTTCTTTTTCAATGTAGTCTTGCTGCAGCTACTTTAATGTTGGTATATTAATCATGCATACGATCTGCGTGACACTTTTGTTTGGTTATGTGCTAGGCACTATGCAAGTGTGTGTGTGTGTGTGTGTGTGTGAGAGAGAGAGAGAGATAAAGGTGGGGGATTCCCGCAGTGACCCATGTTAATTGTGTGTATGTGTCTCCCATCCATCATCACACACACTTCCCTCCTTTAGCATGTTCCAAAATAGAATGGTGTGTGAACATGACCTCTCCCACACATAAACACACACACACACACACACTCTAGGAAACACACCCATTATGATGCCATTGTGTCTTGGTTTCTTGTCCAGAGTGAGTGTGTGTGTGTGTGTGTGTGTGTGTGTGTGTGTGTGTGTGTGTGTGTGTGTGTGTGTGTGTGTGTGTGTTTGTGTGTATTTTCATGAGGAAAAATGTCCTCCCTCCTTCATTCTCTCTTTTCTTTCTCGCCACAAAGTCTGGAGTCTCTGCCAAATTTCCTTTGTGGCAAAGGTGTGGTGCCACGGCACTGTCTCACACACGCACACACATATATACACATACGCACAAAGTGGATAGACATCAGGTGATAATAAACCCTTATATGAGAACATATAGATGAGGTGGAAGTGACCTCTGTCTCCTGATCCTGCATATTGGATCATGCGGCGTTTCCTCTGCTACTCATCTAATTACTTTATCACAAATAATTTACCAACATGAACATAAATGAGTCATTTAATGATGGCAACATTGGCATATTTTTGTTATAGACTATAACTGTCATGGAATGGCTATGTGGCAGGCAGGAAAAGGACCCCAACGCAGGATACACCAGACAGAGGTGAAATGTCAAACTCCGCTTTATTGGCTGGCAGAGCAAACAAAAGGCAGGACTGGACACGACCAATGGCATCAAATGCAGAACAAAAATAAACTCAACTAGCTCTTCAGAAAACAGGGTAAACAGAGAGGAAGCACACAGTGAGGGGAAAACAATGACGAGGACGCGACAACATGCATTGAAAACACAGTACTCAAATACACAAGAGGATAATGAGGGGAGAGAAAACAGCTAGGAACACAGATACTTTGGTCCCTGTCTGTGTTGAGTTTTGCTTCCCCTGGTCTTGTCAGATGACTATCAAAATAAAACAGGAAGTCAGACGGGGGAACAAAGATGCAGACCTGACAGAGAGAAACACAAGGAACTAGAAATAACAAACTAAACCCCACAACCTTCTGTGACCATGAACTGAACAAGCAATAAAGAAAATCGACTGAAATAAAAATTAAATACATAAAATCACAGCTTTTAGATCTATTTTGTGATCAAAAACTTTAGAGAGCAAGTCAAAAGCTTCACCCGATTTAAACTTGGCAAACTGAGCAGCTTGCAATTCAGCTGCTCTTTTCAGATGGCTTCCAAGTCCCACTGTAAGCTCTCACAATGAGATTTCACCATGGACCTGAAACATCATCTTCTGTCTCAAAGTGACCTAATGTCATGTGAATGTCAAGTGTGATCATCACTTCAGATCAGAGCTGAATCTGCAGCATTTTTTTTCAGGTAAGGAGTTCAAACTCATGGCAACATATCGGGAGTTCATTTTTTTTCCCTGTCATTCATGAAGTTCTGTTTCATTCATCCCCCGGGATCAAACTGTAGCTTCCTGACACATCTGAGGGAAACATTCAGAGAAAAACCAGTTGAAATTTTGTTTTAGGTTTTCACTTGATCTGACTTGTTTGCTAGATTTACATGCCTGTGACTTTGTGCACTTCCTGAAAATCAAGTTGATGAATCACCATTTGGATATACTGGAGGAATCCAGCACATCACAGAGGGACTGGTACAAGAGGGCATAACATGACTTCCACTGAGAAATATAAAATATCAGCCTCGCCAGAAGAAGGTCCAGAGGTGCACAAGAAGATGATCTTCAATATGAGATTGGCCAAATTTAAATGAGGGAAGATTTTTCATTTTTATGCACCTGTTCTCAGAACCTTTTGATGATACCTCACATTTCCAGTTTGATACACTAAATTGCCAACAGTATTTGCTTGTCTGCCTTTACACAGAAATGAGCTTGAGTGGCATCCCATTCTAAATCCATAGGGTTTAATATGATGTCAGCCCACCCTTTGCATCTATAACAGCTTCAACTCTTTTCGGGAAGGCTTTAAAAAGATTTTAGGAGTGTTTATGGGAATTTTTGACCATTCTTCCAGAAGCACATTTGTGAGGTCAGACACTGATGGCTTGGCTAGCAGTCTCTGTTCTAATTTATCCCAAAGGTGTTCTATCGGGTGGTGTTCTCCACATCTCCACTGCTCTAGTGGCAGTGTGCTTTACACCACTGCATCTGGTGATGAAAGGCTTGGATGCAGCTGCTCAGCCATGGAAACCCATTCCATGAAGCTCTATGCACTGTTCTTGATACTAATCTGAAGGCCATGTGAAGTTTGGAAGTCTGTAGTGATTGACTCAACAGAAACTCTGTGCACTCTGTATGTCAGCATCCTCTGACCCTGCTCTGTGATTTTACATGGCCTACCACTTCATGGCAAATTTGCGGTCAATCCCAATTGCTTCGACTTTGTTATAATCCCACTAATAGCTGGCTGTGGAATATTTAGTAGTGAGGAAATTTCAAGCCTGGACTTGTTGCACAGATGGCATCCTATCACGGTACCATATATATATATATATATATATATACAGAGGTGGCAAAAGTACTGACATTCTGTACTTAAGTAGAAGTACAAGTACTTATGTTAAAAAATACTTTAGTAAAAGTCGAAGTACTGGTTCAACTTCTCTACTTAAGTAAAAGTAAAAAAGTACAGGCTCTGAAATGTACTCAAAGTAAGAAAGTAAAAGTAGTTTTTTGGAGGATGTTTCTACCAGCTATTTTTGTGTAAAACTAACCAAACCTCATTATATATTATTGTAATAATATAAAATATTACATGAGAATAGAAATGTTATTCCAATCTAAATTTTAATCCTAATGAATGCACTCAGCTTGAATCTGTTCTGTAGGACACAAACTGTTAAAGGGAATTTAAACACAGCTCTGTTCTCTGTGTCCTCCATAGTAGAGGGTGACTGTGCCTCCACCTAAACACCAACATGAGGATACTCAGGGGTTACAGTGGGATTCAGAAGGTGGAGGAACCCTAAGATCAGCTGTAGTGGCTCTGCATGGGGAGAAGAATCACAGCTTTCTATTGTAGCTGCAGTAAATGATGTTGGTGTGCAGGCTGTGATCAGCTGACCTGCTGCTGCTGCTCTGAGGTTTACTGCTCTGTGTGGATGAACTGAAGTCACAAAGATGTAACCCAGTATTTCACAGCTATCTGAGCTGATCTCCATCCCCTACACTGACAGCATACAGGCTGTAGAAATGTTGGATTCAGTGAATGAATCTCAGCATCAGCAGCTTTGATTCAAACTCATCTCTGCTGCACTGATGTAACCTGTAACTCTGACCATCAACACAGAGCTTTACTGTAAATACAGTACAACAAACTAACCTATTTATTAAACACTAAACTGCAGTATTTTCATAGAATCTTTCAATTACACAAAGTCAGCATCCTTCAGTTTGTTTTCCAGTCCTTACCTTTAATTCTAACCTCTCTTCTTCCTCTCCTGTCCTCTTTCTCCATCTCTGAGTGAACTTCTCTCTCTTTGCTCTCCCTGAAATACAGCAGCTCTTCTTTTAGCTAGCAGACACACTGTGTGACAAACTGCACACACTTTGTGTGTTTGCTGATATTTGTTGAGCATTTAGAAACGTTGCATTTACCTGCTACACGTTACTGCCTTTATGCTCGCTCCTCTTCAGTAGTGCTAGCTAAGCTGTTTATGTGCCACAGCGCAACTTACGGACTCGGTCCGGCCCGATTATAGCGCTATAAATGATACATTAATTATATGGGTTTGCGTATTTAATCGCTTTGTACAAGATCAGCCCCGGTGATGGAGGATACGCAGTACGATTGTCTCTTATATGTTATTATTCCTCCATTTAGGCTCAGATCGTTTTATGTTTGAAGGCGCACTGACCGGAAATGCAAACTTCTCTCTGACGTTAAAAAGTAACGAGTCTGTTTGAAAATGTAAGAAGTAGAAAGTACAGATACTTGCGTAAAAATGTAGGGAGTAAAAGTAAAAAGTAGTCAGAAAAATAAATACTTAAGTAAAGTACAGATACCTGAAAAATCTACTTAAGTACAGTAACGAAGTATTTGTACTTCGTTACTTCCCACCTCTGTATATATATATATATATATATATATATATATATATATATATATATATATATATATATATATATAATTGTCATCAAGCACAAGTGCTTGACGAAATTGTGACAGCTGCCTGGAGGTCGGGGTTTGAATCCCGACCAGGGCAAACTTCCAGTAAGGATCCCCAGGCTAGACCCCAAGCCTAGCTCGGAATATGAGCAAGAGATACGTGATTCAAGCCATACCGGCTCGGACGTCACCCGGATTAACAAGGTCTGTGTCAGATGTTTACGAACCAGGGCATTCTGACGATAAGTGGGCTACTGGAACGAGAAGGTTACGGCATAACTGGACACAAGATGAGAACCGGGAACTGTTGGAATGCTACTATACATGTAATCCCAGCGAGAGGAGTTACATGAAGAGGATGTGGGACCTATGGATTCTTCAAAACCCAACATCCTCACTGACAACGAAAAAACTATCTATTCTTCAGAATTGTGTTGAGGCTGTAAAGAACTGGATGACTGCTAACTACCTTTCACTCAATACCAGGAAAACTGAAGTTTTTGTCTGTGCTTTGTTCCCACTGTGATAAACAATCTTGGTTTTTTATCATCAATGGTTCAGTCAAATGTCCGAAACCTAGGAGTTACATTTGACCAAGCTCTTAGCCTTGAGAAACATGTTAATAGCCTTGTGCGATCCTGCTTTTTTCATTTGCGAAATGTTGCCCGCCTCAGTCGAATGGTGTCCAAGCCGGAATTGGAAATTATTGTTCATGCTTTTGTCTCCTCTCGGTTGGACTACTGTAATTCTTTATACATTGGTCTCAGCAAATCGTCTATGGATCGCCTCCAGTTAGTCCAAAATGCTGCTGCCAGGCTACTTAAAGGATCCCCTAAGTGGTCTCATGTGACACCTATCTTGTCATCTCTGCACTGGCTCCCGATAAAGTTCAGATCCCAGTTTAAGATCTTGGTGATCACTTTCAGAGCTCTGCATGGTCAAATGCCCAAAATCTGTTGGTGGTTCCACGCTCTAGGCTAAAAACTAAGGGAGACTGTGCTTTCGAGGTTGCAGCTCCTAAATTGTGGAGTGCACTACCATCACACCTGAGATCTGTGGACTCTATTGAATCATTTAAAGAACAGCTCAAGACTTATTTGTACAGGCTTGCTTTTAACTAGTGGTTTGTGTGTGTTTTATTGTGTATCACAGTTTTCTTTTATTTGCTGCAAAGCACTTTGTGATTTTATCTAGAAATAAATAAATTTTACTTACTTACTTACAACTTGTGGCTCAGTGTTCCAACATATGAAGGAAGCAGCTGCTATCACAGCTAGAGATTGATGAGGTAAAACACAAATGCTACGGCAAGGGGGAGCCAGGATGACAGGTCAGGGGGGAGATTTCATCATCCCCACACTCTGAGATTGGGTACCAAGCCCCAATAATAATAACAACAAGTACACTGAATACCAGACCAGCTGACCTGAAAGATAAGATCGTGGCTAAGAAGGCAAACTGGACGCTGACTACCAAGACTGTGAAGTAATCTGAAGACCTACTAGAAGATGCGAATGCAGAGGCAGTGCAGAGATGCTCCTGCACATAACAAGATGCAAGATGCTAGCAGGCAGGGCATACATGGAACGCCATAACCAAGTGGAACATCTGTGCCGAGTATGACCTGGAAGTCCCGAGGTCAAAATGGGACACGCCCCCAAGGGTGGTTGAGAACAACAGAGCTCCCGTGGGACTTCCAGATACAGACAAACTTGTGGTGGCTAACCAAACGGACATCGTAGTGGTGGACAAAGAAAGGAAGAAAGTCGTGGTGATAGACGTTGCAATACCAAGTGACGGGAACATCAAGAAGAAGGAACACGAGAAGCTCGACAAACACCAAGGGCTCAGAGAGGAGCTGGAAAGGATGTGGAAGATGAAGGTAACAATGGTCCCTGTGGTAATTGGAACACTCGGGGCAGTGACCCCCAAACTGGGAGAGTGGCTCCAGCAGATTCCTGGAACAATATCCCAGATCTGTCGAACTTTTTGCGGTTTAATTTTAATATTTCAACATCAAGAAATACAGCTGAGCAAATGATTAATTTCCAACTATATTAAGTGAGACATTAACTATCCAGTTATGATGCTTGACTTTAATTTCAGGAGTTTGCTTATCATGGGAGCACTTCCGCCCTTTGTTGGTCTGTGTAGTAGACTGGTGGGAAAATAAACAAAATTTTGAAGTTTAAGCTTATGTATATTGATTCATTCATCAACCAAACTTAAATTAATATTTATCATGTTAAATATTTAAATGTGATTAAAATGCGATTAATTTCAATGAATTAATTACAATGCTCCTAATTAATTCGATTAATTTTTTTAATCGAGTCCCACCCCTAATAAATAAATAAATATAAATATAAATATATATATATATATATATATATATATATATATAAATAAAGGATCTGGTATTTACATTGAATACCTGTCTATTTACAAAAAACAGTGCAGTGTGGTAAAGTAGTGTATTGGATGTTCAATTGGATGTGAAGGTGGAGCTATACTCTGTTGGGTTTGTTATTGTCAGTGTTCCGTAGTATAAAAATTTTCAGTATAAACATGAAACAAACGTCTTGTGGTTGCTACCAGTCCTGTAGGAACCTGTGGATTACAGACTGGATTAGCACATTGATCCAAACACAGCTGCAAATGAAGCTGCTTCAAACCCTCAACTGAGTATATGCAGTGTGGGTAGAGATGACAATCTCTACCCACACTTACAAAACATTAATACTCAGTGTAAATGGTGTAAACAGACACACACACACACACACACACACACACACACGCACTGAGTAGTAAGTGGGAGTAGTTCCTGGCTGGTTGAGCAGGAGGCTCAGAGACGCCACAGCAGTCTCCCATGGAGCTGGGCGTGGGGAGGAAAGACTCTGTGTGTGTGTGTGTGTGTGGGGGGGGGGTTGTTATAGTGTGGTGGATGCAGGGGATGGGGGGTGTCCTTGGCTGACAGACAAACTGCACATTCAGCTTTTGGGTTTGGTTGATTTCTGTGTCACTCATTTGTTCAGTTTTCACCCTAAGCATTTAAATTAGTTCCAATTAAACCACAGTTTCACACAACTCATGACACAACATTGTTTTGAAGTGATTAAATAAAACATTATATAATTTGTAGTTATCCATATTTTGTATTTTGAGCAACACTTTCAGTTTGTGAAGACAAAGGTTGCATAAAAAATGTTTCATGTTTTACAAACCTAATGGAACATATTGTAAATTGTAAATTTTTTCCACAGTGTCATGAAATTATACAAAAAAACCCCTCTATTATAATTTGGAATTCAGATCTTTTCATAAAAAGTATCAAAGTAAATTCTTCTTTTCTGTATAAGAGAACATTTTTGCTCAAGAAGTTACTTGTGCTGAATTTCAACTGAACAACTGTGTAAAGTTTTATAAATTAAACATTTCATTTGCCAAATAACTATGGAATATATTTAAATATAGTGTTAAAGTGCAGTTTTCTTTGATGAAAACTGCAATTTAACACTTTGAACCTCACAGTGATTTTTAAATGTTGCTGCATCCACCAGGCCTGGAATTGCTGGGGTACAAAAACCACATCTCAAACTACCTCCCACCCTAACCCATCCCAGACCTGATCCCCTTGCTCTCTTTTCCTCCTCCTCCTGCTCTCTCAGTGAGTTGTTGTTAAGCTCAGCCACTAATCGTTCTGGTTGGGAATGTGGTTGACTGCTCTGCCGCTGTCCTGCCCTCACTCACTCACTCACTCACTCACTCACAGACACACACACACACACACACACACACACACTAAATATATGTGATCATGTTTTGTCTCCTTTGTTGGCAAACTTAATTGTAAATGTGTCAGTTCATTTATGCTATCTGTGTTTCACCACTTATCTGTGTGTGTGTGTGTGTGTGTGTGTGTGTGTGTGTGTGTGTGTGTGTGTGTGTGTGTGTGTGTTTGAGAAAGAAGTTTCTAAGTCCTGCGTCAAGAACAATGGAACCTCTCTGATTACATCTCCCTGTACAGATGGACAGGGTGCGTGTCAGTATGTGTGCGTGTGTGTGTGTGTGTGTGTGTGTTCAGGGGGAGGAAAGGGTGGCAGTTGTGGAGGCTGAAGGGGGCGGTGGGGAGGGGGGGGGTGTTGAACCTCCCCTCCCTCTCTGCTGTCTCTCTCAAACAGCATCGTGGCATGTTATTGGTTAAATCCTCAGCACTGTATTTATGCGATTGGTCAGGGCGGGGTATATATACACACCATGGGTCGGTCAGATCTGGCCACAGGTTTCCAAACTTTCAAATGAACAGCCAGTAAGAGAGACAGCGTGTCGGAGGGCCTGAGTGACGGAGAGAAATCAAACTCTGGACAAACCGCAGAACCAAAGACTCCAAACAGAAAACAGAGTGGACAAAGAAAGCAGCAGAGTCACTGTGGATCATTTTTAGGGGAAATCCTACACCACAACTCATTTGTTTTCTATTCTTGTCTCCCCCTCCTTTCACATCTCGATGCTTTGCTTTGGGATTTGTGCTCTGAGACCAAATTCTTCTCCTGATGCTTCTTTCCTCTGTCAACTGAAATATTTTCAGTTTCAGTTTTTGTCCAGAACTTTGCAGCCCAACAAACTGAGACAGACATTTGCAGAATTTTACCTGGACTAAACCTTTTCTGGGATGAATTTAACTGAGCCAAGCCTGTCTAAAGTCAGCCAGGTGTCTCTTGGCGACCCCTGGACATCAGGGACCCCGAGTCCTGCTTCTGATTCTGAAATGGGTTTTGAACAGAACCTCTCTGGGGATTGCAGTTCTCCCGATCTAACTGGGAATATGAGGAGAGGGGAACCAAGGATGTCTTTGACGCACAGTTCAGGAGGACAAAGTCCTGATCTGAACCAGGCTGGAGGTATGTCAGTGGGTGATGGGAAAGCTGTGGGGGCCGAGCAAAGGATCCGCAGGCCGATGAATGCCTTCATGGTCTGGGCTAAAGATGAGAGGAAGCGTCTGGCCCTGCAGAACCCAGACCTACACAATGCTGTACTCAGCAAGATGCTTGGTAAGAGCAACAAAAGACAAACTTAATGAAGACCCAAGCTGCTTACTTATTAAGCAGTTTGTTTTTCCAACAATAGTTGAAAAACAAACCTGGTTAATTAATCTTTTTTTGTTTGTTTTTTTGGTTTATTCAACACACAATAAATATGAGTTAAACAAAAGTGCTAAGGTGAGATGGTGTCTTACTGGAATTTTAAATATCTGACCAGTTTCCTGGGGCATCAATTCAACAACATCAAACATAGACCATAAATAGCCTCATATTTCTGTTCAAGAAAATGTAATGTATATTTGAAGAATCAGGCTTTTGATCTTAATTTTTAACAAATCTGTCCATCACATGTATGTTTCACTTGCATGTGGGCTCACTGCAAGTGCCATCTTTGTCTCTAAACTCTGGAAAGCTTTTTGCTTACAGTTAATTTCAAATGGTATTAAAAAAAACTTCACAAGACCAACTTAAAGTCTTGTCATCTAATTTATTTATTTATTTTTTTGTAATTTTTATCATGTCTTGTAGCAGTCACTCCTCCTATAGTAAGGACTTCAATGTTAAAACAGACATCAGTGTGTAAGACAGAATCTTTATAAGCATGTTGCTTTGCTTTCGTTCTATTATCAGCCCTAGATGTGCTCAAAAAGCGGAGCTCCACAGCTTCACAATTTCAGAGTCACTAAAAAGTTAGTGTTTGTTACTGTTATCTGCAAACACAGAACAGAGTAAAAGAACTTCATGCATAAGACAGCTGTCCAGAAGCCAGTGAGAGCCTTCTTTGAATTTTGTCAGTCTGATATGTAGATCCTTTCTTATTGCATTACAAAGACAGAAAGAATACACATAGCTGCAGCTTGAGTTTAATGAGGCTTCACTGTGAACTCTGTTGTTATTGTGAAGTATTTTGACACATTATAGGCCAAGCAATAAATAATGAAATGACCTGATCAATAATCTGTTTGACAGTGTGTCGCAAACTTTAACTTTAATGCCAAATTAAAATGAATTTTAACAGCAGAGCTTTTCTAATGTACCTCCTTTCTTTCATCTAAGATGACAAAAATAATGATGAATATTTAGTAATTTTAATTTCTCTTCCTGCAGGTCAGTCATGGAAGGCCCTGAGTGCCATAGAGAAACGACCATTTGTAGAGGAAGCAGAACGTCTTCGTGTCCAACATCTCCAGGATCACCCAAACTACAAGTACCGACCTCGCCGCAAAAAGACCACCAAAAAGCTCAAACGTGTTGAACCAGGGCTTCTTCTGCACAGCCTAGCACAGGGTGGGGCACAGAGCTTAAGTTTAGGGCCTGGTGTCAGCCATTTGGGTACAGAAAATGTCTCTGGTGGTTCTGCTTATGGACATCCAGGTGTCCACCCTCCACACCATCATCACCCCCACCACCTGCTTCCATCTCTGGGCCACTTCAGGGACCTCCAGGCCTCAGGACACACAGAGCTGGAGAGCTATGGTTTGCCCACTCCAGAGATGTCCCCACTGGACATTCTGGAAGATGGAGCTGGGGAATCTGTTTTTTTCCCCCAACATATGCAGGAGGAGGCAGGGATGGGAGTTTGGAGTGGGTACCAACACCACCTTCACCATCATAATCAGCATTACAGCCACCACTACAACAACCATTGCCACCACAGCGCCATACATGGTCAGGGTTCAGGAATGGCTTTAAGCACCAGAATGATTTCTCCTGAATCGAATATGATCTCGAGCATGACCTCTGTCACTTCACTCAACTCCAAGTTAAATCTTACACATGTCTCTGGTCACCAAGTCACCTTGAGAAGTCCTGTAAAGTGCCCACCACCATTACCCGATTCCTCCTCTCCTGTTTCATACCCCCAGCCCTGCAACAGCATCTCTGAGCCAATAAAATGCCATGAACCTCCCCTGAGTTCTGCTCCTGCTGGTTATTTCAGCCAGCTGTATGGGAGCGGCACTCCCAAAGCTCCTCATTTCACTCCTCATCTGGGGCAGCTTTCTCCTCCTCCTGAAACGTCTCCTTCTTGCTCGACCTCATCTATCCCCCCTCCATCCACTTTCCTTCCTTCTGTGAACTTGGATAATTCTAATCCAGACTCCTCTGGCCAGCTGGGGTCTTCCTCTGCTGAATTTTGGGCTGAAGTGGACAGGCATGAATTTGACCAGTATGTAAATATTAGAAGGAATCAAGAGGAGGCTTATGGACTGGGTGGAGGATGTGGTAGTGTGTCCAAAGTCCTGGCTGGGCATAGTAGCGTAGGGGTTGGAAGTAGCAATAATAGTATTGTTAGCAGTCTGGTTAATAGGGATGTTGGTGGTGTAGTGGGTGGTGTCGGTGGGTGTGATGATGGAAGCAGCCCTCTTATATCTGCTCTGTCTGATGCTAGCAGCGCTGTTTATTACAGCACCTGTATCACTGGATAAATACTCTCAAATGTATGATCTAATGGTTGCTTTTTTGATTGATGATGACATGATCTGAAGAAAGTATGCTGGAAGAAAATGGTTCATACTTTTAGTTAAATAATTGTAATTTCTTACCTCCCACTGAGTCCATCAAAATGGTTAAAGAAAATTATTGATAATTCCAGTTTTGTTTTTTTTGGAAAGTCCCCTAACTGGAATGAAACTTGAGTGGCAAGAAGGCAACTAGAAATTGCTTATTTTTTCATAAATTCACATTTTTGATCAAAAACTTTGAGCTGAACAGTGTTTTTGTTAGCTACGGGCTCATGGGAGTTCATGTTGAGAATGTTATGATTTTATATAGAGTTTATCGCATGTATCTCATATTTCTAGTTGTTGTATGTTTATAGGCAGAAGTTCTGTGACATCAGCTCCGTTCAGCCACAGGTAGTATGAGATGATTGTGTGAGCTAACCAAAATATGAAAACGTGCCATGTCATTTAAAACTTTGTTATCTGTTGATTCAAATGAACACTGCTCTGCTCAGACAGTTCCTTAATATATTTGGTATTTATGTGTGCTTGGTAGATAGCTTGAGAGGACCTTGCCACTAAAATGCTTTCTGCCATATCAAATCCTTTGAAAGACAGTTGTATAGCTTTCAGTGTCTTATGGAAGGCTTTAGAGTTGAGTGCTAGTAAATAAACCAGAAGTCTTTCAATAGTGGGATAATAAACTAATGATCTACAAACTGGCCTGATGATTCCAAAACCTTTAATTTTCAGGAATGTAGGATATCAGCAAAGCCTTATTTGTGTTGATGTGCCTTTAAGCAGTATACTAACTTTTTCAGGATCCACATGTTCTGTTTTTAGTTCGTGGCATGATGTAGACAGATTTGATTTGACAAACCAAATGAATTTGTGTATGCAGTTCATCAGAAAAATATCTAACTTCACAAAACATTTTGACATTTCATTTCAGGATCATAAAAATAATCTCAGTTGAGCTTCTAAAATTTTATTTATTTAATCTTTTCTGTTGATTGGGAACACAAAAAACAAACTTGTGAGACAGAGAAAAAAAAACTGAATGAAAGAGACTCCCTGCCTTCATATACAGTATAGTTCTGTGCTGTCAGGAAAGCCTTGGTCACAAACTAAGATATCTGATGTCTCTAAACTGGACTTTTCTAACCACTGTGTGTTCCCTTTCTGTCTCGGACCACAAAGGATGTCAAACGACAAAATCTGCATGCTAAATAAACTACCCAGTCCTACTGGTACACACGGACATGTTGATGATTCAAAGAATACTATTTCTAACTGGCCTCTCAGATATAACTTTAATTTGGGTTAGTTTTCCAAGCATGATCTAAAACTTCAGCACTGTTGTAACAAGTCTTTCATCACGGGTCATAATTACTTTGAAAGTAATCAGCTCTATTCATGCAAATAACCTCATACAACCAGATGTTGGTGTGTAGATCAGTCACTCAGTTGTGGTGTAAGGAATTTTGGGAACATTGGTTTAATGTAGATGTTTACTGTATACCTATGTAGATGTTATGTTTCTTGACAGGATGTGAAGGAGAAACTGAAACTATGAAATGTTCTCTTTGCACTGGGTTTAATGTCTTAGATTTATAGAAGGAAAACTACTCATGTCCATAATTTGAAATATGTTTTTGTACAGAAGGGACTATTTTTGTCTTGTTTTTTCTGCCTTCTTTACAGAGTCTTATTTTTTCTTAAAGGAAAACAATTCAAAATTATACTTTCTTGCTGAGAGTGGGACAAGTTGATTGATATGATTCTCATATTCATGTGGTCAGTGCTGGAGGTAATTAGCCTAGCTAAACATAAGAACAAGAAAGCCTTCTATTCTTCAGAAAGTGTGATAAATATATTTATTGTTACATGTGACTGACCTGTTTTTTTTATTTAAATTATGAAAAGAATTACAAAATGTTCATTTTGTGTATCACATTGCTTTAAATAGGCATTTGCTTCTCATATATTTTATCTTTTTCCTGCCTGACACCATCTGTTCCTCTCCTTTTCTCATGTTTGTACCTACCAGTATTTGCTATGTTTTATATTTTTAAAGCAAACAGAAATCTTTGTAATGTAACTTTTCAGATATAAATTGAATAATTGGGCATACAAGGTCATGTAAGGGTGCTGGCAGGTCTTTGGTAGCCTGGATCAGTCCAAAGTTCAGTTTTTCCCTAATTAACAGTCTTTGTCACCATCTTTAAACATCACACATACAAATGGTAAATGGACTAGTTCTTATATAGCGCTTTTCTACTCAGATATGAGCACTCAAAGCGCTTACACAACACGTTCACATTTACCCCATGCACACGCATTCATACAAGCACTTCATGATTAATTAAGCTAAGTGCTTTAATCATCTAACATTCACTCACATTCATACTCCGACAGAACGGTCGGAGAGCAACTTGGGGTTAAGTATCTTGCCCAAGGATACATTGGCATGCAGCCAGCAGTAGCCAGGAATTGAACCACTGACCTTCCGATCAGTAGGTGACCTGCTCTACCTACTGAGCTACAGCCACCCCAATTACAAATGATGTATGTGTCAACTATGTAACTTTTCTTAAAGAAATATAAATAATATTGGAGAGGTGCATTTCTACTGGGCTTTGTTTGCTGTTCATCTATTATGAATGAGTTTTTAAAACAGAAATTTATAAAGTAATGATCTCTTATAGATGTCAGCGTGTTGTTTTGTCCTATCAAACTTTTTGGTAAATGAGTAATTTATCCTGCCATTATTTTTAATTAACATTAAATTAGTGGTTTTGTTCATATAAAGAAACTGAAAAATCATCTCCCTCTTTATGTGTTTATATAGCATTGTTTTATATACAGTGGAAGGAAAAACCAGAAGTCTCTTCTCAAAGACCTCACATCTGTTCTGCATTAGTCCTAAAGACAATACTTTTCCCCCTTTTGTACATGAAACAGAAGAACAGAATCAAGGATGTGTACAGTGAAACCAGTTATATTTACCACACAGACCTCTGGGGCCTCCATTGGTAGATTTCTCAAACATTTTCTATTAGAGAATGAAGCCACAATGAATTTTCAGTTTAAGTTAAATATTTAAAAAATAAAATAATAAAAATTTGTACATCTGCATTTGACATTCTTTCATGTTGACACCAAACAGAGTCATGTTTCCATTTTAATTTAGTGTGACACACAAAGACATCAGAGAGACGGGTGTTTTTTGGAGTCGCGCAATAACTCTGGGGCTTTTGGTAATAATTATCTCAAGGAAAAAATGAAACACCCAAGCTTTTTGGGATTAAAACAAAGCACATTTTCTCAGCAGACATATAATGATGAATTAAAACCAGGATTTTCCCACAACTGTCACTGTGATGCTACTTAATGTGCCTGACAGCAAGCGTAGAAAATGGTTTTGTTTGTGTTAATGCATTTGAAAAATGTGTGATGGCTGTAAATGGATCTGTTAAGTTTTATAATATAATTTTACAAAATAAACACTTCCAAGATTGCACTCTGGACCAATATTTAACTGGGTTTTCTTTATTATTAAATCTACTTTAAATTTATTTGGATTTGTTCTGTGGAAGCTTTTATATAAATTCATAATAATATTGTCAGTATTGTGAATTTTTGATCAAAAATATAATGTTCTGCACACCAAAAACACAAATGGACAGGAAAAATAAATATTCTCTGACTTATGGTTTTGTTTCATATGAAAAATATAAATAAAAATTGAGTAAATAGAAAAATGTGACACTTTTATGAGCAAATCTTATGAGACAAGCAAGTCTGAAAAGACAATTTAAGAAAATGTTCTCTTTTACATATTTGACTGACTAAGTCTGAGTAAGCTGTTAATGTCTATTCTTTAGCAGGTTTACATAATTTGAAATGTGAGACTAAGTATTTTTAATGCAGGAGACAGAAATACAGTCATGTCAGTGTTTTTCTCCATGATCAGCTCTGATTCTGTCCTCTCCAGGTTTTGTTCAGACATTAAAAAATCTTGGCTTGGTGCAACAGTTTCCCCTTGAACAAAACCACAAACAGACTCAAAGAAAAAAAAAATCAGAACAAGGAGAAACTGTTTTCTTTGACAGCATGTTTTCTTCTTTGATTCTGATGTCTTTTAATCCCCCCTCAGCACCTCAGTCATTAGAATTTTCTTTTATTTTGCTTCCCTTCTTTGTTCCATGATTCAGTCTTTGCAGTTCTCTTCATTTTTTGTCACTTCTGTTTTTTACTTTTTAAATTCTTTGTCTCTCCTTTTTCATCTTTTTTTGTTTCTCGCCATTTTAATTACTTTTCTTTTTGCCTTTTCCTTTTGTGGCCTCTTTTTGCCCCTTTACTCTATTTTCTATCTATTACTCCCTGCTCCTCCCTTTTTGAAAAATTTGAACCCAACTCCTGCTTTTCATCTTGGCATTTAGTTTCCAGTTTTTGCCCCAATTTCACTTTAGTTCTTCTTCTCTCCATCTTTCTAAACATTTCCCTTCATTATCACTTTCCTTATAGAACCTCTTTTTACTAAATTCCACATTTTTTTATATAACCTACCTGAGTTGTAAAAACTAAAGTTGCATGCGGTATTGAGCATGTGAGTATTTTTCTACCCTATCATGGCTAATGCACTTGGTACATGTGTGTCAGTGGTGGTGTTCACTGAGGTAACTGACAGGAAAGTTAGCACCAAGAAGGAAATGCTACGGAAGTTTGAGATTTTCGGAAAGGGCGTATGACGAGAGGAAGAGGTGTATATTTTTGTGAGAACACCTCACCCAGCTGCTCGATACTCTGACTGGAAAAGATAACATGAGGCTGGATTCCCCTTTAACCGTCTGGAAACCACCACATGTGAAGTGTGTGTGTGTTTGTGGCATTTTACATATTGCAGACAGATTTGTTGTACTAGCCGATTTATTAAACCAAACTCTTTGTTTAAGAGCTTCAACATGAGTTCAAAGGTTTTCCAGAATATCATTTTTAAAAATTTCAACAACTAAAGAAAAGGTTAAAGAAACATTACACATTTGGCAAATATTGTGGGAAACAGTTGAAGAAAGTAAAAAGGTTAAAAATTGAGAAAATGAATAAGAGTTGGAAGAAAGAAGGAGGAAGGTTTGAAAACCGGCAGCAAAGACATGGGAATGGTGCTGGGAAGAATAAAAGGCAAAATAGATAACTGGGAGTAACGGAAAGAAGGAAATGCAGAGAGAGCAATCTCTAGATGTACGTACTTCAGAGAGACTGCAGAAGAAGAGAGAGATATTTTCCCATCTGTTTCTGTGGGGTTTTATTGGCCACATGTGGTTATAATGTCAGATCAGTCACCACATCTACACACTGTGTGTGTGTGTGTGTGTGTGTGTGTGTGTGTGTGTGTGTGTGTGTGTGTGTGTGTGTGTGTGTGTGTGTGTGTGTGTGTGTGTGTGTATACGCACACATTTGATATGAAATGACAGCTGGCTGAAAGTGTAATGTGTTTCTGAGATTTTGAAACATCTCTTGAAACTGTATTATTGTGAAGAAATTGTGTGTCATATTATATAGGAATTATAATGAATAGTTTAGACACTCAGTCTTGCAGGAGTGCTTTTATGTGCAGATATGTGTCTTTTACCTCTTTAAACCTGTTTAAATTTTGGAATCATCAGACTCTGCATTTCTCCAGAGAGAAAGAAAGAAAGAAAGAAACTCACTAGCAGAGATTGAAAAGTGATGTTAAAGATCTTTATAGAAAATGTAATTTATTGAACAGTTTGTATTTTCTCCTCTGATGTGTGGGACTGAAACCAGTGTGCTCTGCTAATAGTAATATTACTTTTGCAGTGTGGAGTTAGTCTATCAACCAGCTAACAATGTTATTAGTGAGCTATACTAAATTATGTTATAATTTTAGTAGTCCATTAACCTCGGTGTGAGAGTCTGTAACTGCTCTATTATGGTTTAAGCGTTTACCATTCATGACTAGGGTCATCAGTTCTTCCTCAAACTTACATGTTTAACAGGACTGGTAGGATGGTTATGATGATTCTTAGACCATGTTCACTGAACTGAATTAACACAGTCTCTTTCTAGCCATCAAATTCTTATAAAATGTTTTGTCATTTTTTTGTTTTCATTCAGAAAGAAAAACAAAACAGAATTAATAAATTAGCTGCACTTGCACTTAGTTTTTCAGTCACTACCTCAGTTTTTTCTTAGTTTTTCAGTCACTTCCTGCAGTCATCTAGTCACAGATGAGGGTAGGAAGGTAGCTTGATGGGTAAATCAAGACCTTCACTTTCTCAGCTCAAATCTGAGATTCCTGACACATTCTAATGATCCACTTTTTGCATCATTGTTGTAAAATAGCAAAGCCTCGTTGGTATAAAGAAGAATTTCAATTAAAATGTAGCCTTTTGTGTTTAGCAGCAGTTCACACTAACAGTCAACTTCATATTGTCAGGTAAAGAACAGACAAAAATAGAAAGAGTAGCCTAACAGGTAATCTCAAGTTCCATTTGTTTGTTTTTTTCCTGCATGTTAAACTTCTACTACTCATCTGCAAAGTAACACCAGAGCTGCATTAATGGCTCAATCCAGAGATATAATCAGCATCTCTGGTCCCACCCATCAGAGCACTGATTGAAGCCATGCTGATTCACATAATTGCGAGAGTAGAACAACAATAAGCATACTTCCCTCCATCTTTAAAACATTAAAGAATAGATATCTTTGTCACCACACAAGTCAAACTGTTCTTAACAACATTACTGATGTGTCTTGCCACTTTGGTGTTGTAGAAGTTCCCGGAGATTTCCACTCATTTTAATGTATCTAATTTAATCACATCACCATTTTAAACTGCACACTGTTCTTAAATCACCTGTGCAGAACAAGGGGGATTTATGCACAATACAGCTTCAGAACTAAACTCAGGGAGTCTGCTGATCCAAACTTTAATTAAAACCGCAAGCGGTGATATCGGGCCCTCGCACTCCCTGCGCGTCGACCCGTGGCGCTCGTCGACCCGTGCCGCACTCGGAGGTCTTTTGATCGTGATGGTGTACAGAAGGTCTGAAGAAAGTTGAATTCTTTTATAGGAAAAGATATCTTTTGCTCTCGGCATAGACGCAATGGAATATTTGGGGGTGGGGTCACGGCTCCAGCATGCAAAATAGGGCATGGGTCTGATAGACTGTTTTGATCAGGATGATGTCAAGAATGTTGAAACACATTTTCATACATTTCCGAGAAACTAAGTTTGTGGATGCTATACAAAATTTCATTTGCTTCTGTAGGGGGCGCTCTTGCAGCTACGTATAGCCTTGAATCCATAGTTATGGGTTCAGAGTGGCTGTGTACATGAGTGATTACATTTTCAGGCAGATCGGGCAAAGCATGTACGAACACGTGCCCAAACAATTTTGGTCGCCATTGAGAAAAATGAAAGCCAACTTCAATGGCCTGGTGTGACAACACCGTTTAATATTTTGTCAAGATTTCCACAATATTTGATGGGCTGTTTGTCTAGATGATGTGGAGCCAATTTGGTCTCACTGGGTGAAATGCCCTAGGAGGAGTTCATTCAAATAGCAGGCCTGAAAATGGCAAAAATTGACAAAAATTGACACTTTCAATTGAAGATGCTGGACTTCCTGTAGGGTTTGGAGTATGGCTCCAAGAGACTTTTTTGTATGTCTTAGGATGTTACATGAGTGTGCAAAATTTCAGAGCTGTAGATAAAATGTAACTCAGGGGCTAGCTAAAAAACATGGTATATTATGATATTTAAAGCTGCCAGTAGGGGGCGCTCTAACGTTTATGGACTTTATGCATATCAATGTGTTCAGGGCAGGAGGCTTATCAAATAGATGAGGATTTTGTAAGGAATGGTGAAAGATATTTCATGTATTTCAGAGCAAAACTAATTCTGTGGACGGTCATACAAATTTTCATTTGCTTCTGTAGGGGGCGCTATTGCGCCTACAGTCTTGAATCTGTAGTTATGGATTCAGCCTGGGTGTGTACATGAGTGATTAAATTTTCAGCCTGATCAGACAAAGCATGTGCGAACAAGTGCACAAACAATTTTGGTGGTGAGGGAGAAAAACAAAGGCCAAATTTAATGGCCTGGTGTGACAAGGCCGTTTAATATTTTTTAAAGATTTCCACAATATTTGATGGGCTACTTATGTAGATGATCTGGAGCCAATTTGGTGTCAGTGGGTGAAATGCCCTAGGACGAGTTCGTTCAAATAGCAGGCGTGGAAATTGCAAAAATTGACACCTTCAATTGAAGATGGCCGACTTCCTGTAGGGTTTGGGGTATGGGTCCAAGAGACTTTTTTGTACGTCTTAGGATGTTACATGAGCCTGTACATTTTCATACATGTAGATAAAACGTAGCTCCGGGGCTACTCAAAAAACATGCTATTTTAAGATATTCCGAGCTGCCACTAGGCGGCGCTCTAACGTTTATGGACTTTATGCATATGAATGTGTTCAGGGCAGCATGCTTATCACACCACTGAAGTTTGAGCCAGATTGGGCAAGTTGGCTTTGAGTTACAGCCATTTTTGTGTTCATGGCGAATCATCGAACTTTGCCGTCCCATAAGGGTCACGCCCTTTTGTCAAAAAGTCACAGTTTTGAAAACACAGTAAGTCCAACTTCTTAAGGCTTTCCAGGTGAAATTTGAGATGGTTCTGCTAAACCACCTTGGAGCTGGACCTCCAAGTGTAAAATATGACATTTCCTGTTCCCACTAGGTGGCGCTGCGACTGATATTAAATATTGTCATATGTATGTGTTCAGGGGGGCACCCTCATCCTACTGGAGAAGTTTGATGCACATTGGATCATGTAGGTATGAATGAGAGGCAATCAAAATTTCATGGCGAATGATCAAAGTTCAAAGGGGCATAAGGACCCCTCCCCCTTGGCAAAAACTCACCATTTTCGAGATTTACATTCCCCTGGGGGTGTAGGTTAGACAAACCAAATATGAAGATGATAACGTCTAAAACCTCTGAGTTATTAGAAAAAGTGTGAGGGCTGCAAATCGCCAAATTTGCATAATTAATTCAAAATAGCGGACTTCCTGTTGGGTTTAGGGCATGGCTCCAAGAGGATTTTTGTGCGCCTGGACATGATATACATGTGTATGAAGTTTCATTCATGTACGTGAAACACAGCGGTGGGGCTCCAGTTTAGGGGGCGCTAGCGAGCCATTTGGGCGCGCCCTTGCCCGAGCCCATTAAAATACTTAAATTTTCACCAGGTGTGACGCATGTGCCAAGGTTCATGAGTTTTTGAATATGATAAAGCCCCCAAAAAGCCAATTCATTTGCCTGAATAATAAAAAAAAAAAAAAAAAAAAAAAAAAAAAATAATAATAATAATTAAAAACCGCAAGCGGTGATATCGGGCCCTCGCACTCCGCGCGCGTCGACCTGTGGCGCTCGTCGACCCGTGCCGCACTCGGAGGTTTTGTGATCGTGATGGGTCTGTAGAAAGTTGAATTCTTTTATAGGAAAAGGTATCTTTTGCTCTCGGCATAGACGCAATGGAATATTTGGGGGTGTGGTCACGGCTCCAGCATGCAAAATAGGGCATGGGTCTGACTGACTTTTTTGATGGGCTGTTTGTCTAGATGATGTGGAGCCAATTTGGTCTCACTGGGTGAAATGCCCTAGGAGGAGTTCATTCAAATAGCAGGCCTGAAAATGGCAAAAATTGACTCTTTCAATTGAAGATGCTGGACTTCCTGTAGGGTTTGGAGTATGACTCCAAGAGACTTTTTTGTATGTCTTAGGATGTTACATGAGTGTGCAAAATTTCAGAGCTGTAGATAAAATGTAACTCAGGGGCTAGCTAAAAAACATGGTATATTATGATATTTAAAGCTGCCAGTAGGGGGCGCTCTAACATTTATGGACTTTATGCATATCAATGTGTTCAGGGCAGGAGGCTTATCAAATAGATGAGGATTTTGTAAGGAATGGTGAAAGATATTTCATGTATTTCAGAGTAAAACTAATTCTGTGGACGGTCATACAAATTTTCATTTGCTTCTGTAGGGGGCGCTATTGCGCCTACAGTCTTGAATCTGTAGTTATGGATTCAGCCTGGGTGTGTACATGAGTGATTAAATTTTCAGCCTGATCAGACAAAGCATGTGCGAACAAGTGCACAAACAATTTTGGTGGTGAGGGAGAAAAACAAAGGCCAAATTTAATGGCCTGGTGTGACAAGGCCGTTTAATATTTTTTAAAGATTTCCACAATATTTGATGGGCTACTTATGTAGATGATCTGGAGCCAATTTGGTGTCAGTGGGTGAAATGCCCTAGGACGAGTTCGTTCAAATAGCAGGCGTGGAAATCGCAAAAATTGACACCTTCAATTGAAGATGGCCGACTTCCTGTAGGGTTTGGGGTATGGGTCCAAGAGACTTTTTTGTACGTCTTAGGATGTTACATGAGCCTGTACATTTTCATACATGTAGATAAAACGTAGCTCCGGGGCTACTCAAAAAACATGCTATTTTAAGATATTCCGAGCTGCCACTAGGCGGCGCTCTAACGTTTATGGACTTTATGCATATGAATGTGTTCAGGGCAGCATGCTTATCACACCACTGAAGTTTGAGCCAGATTGGGCAAGTTGGCTTTGAGTTACAGCCATTTTTGTGTTCATGGCGAATCATCGAACTTTGCCGTCCCATAAGGGTCACGCCCTTTTGTCAAAAACTCACAGTTTTGAAAACACAGTAAGTCCAAGTTCTTAAGGCTTTCCAGGTGAAATTTGAGATGGTTCTGCTAAACCACCTTGGAGCTGGACCTCCAAGTGTAAAATATGACATTTCCTGTTCCCACTAGGTGGCGCTGCGACTGATATTAAATATTGTCATATGTATGTGTTCAGGGGGGCACCCTCATCCTACTGGAGAAGTTTGATGCACATTGGATCATGTAGGTATGAATGAGAGGCAATCAAAATTTCATGGCGAATGATCAAAGTTCAAAGGGGCATAAGGACCCCTCCCCCTTGGCAAAAACTCACCATTTTCGAGATTTAGATTCCCCTGGGGGTGTAGGTTAGACAAACCAAATATGAAGATGATAACGTCTAAAACCTCTGAGTTATTAGAGAAAGTGTGAGGGCTGCAAATCGCCAAATTTGCATAATTAATTCAAAATAGCGGACTTCCTGTTGGGTTTAGGGCATGGCTCCAAGAGGATTTTTTGTGCGCCTGGACATGATATACATGTGTATGAAGTTTCATTCATGTACGTGAAACACAGCGGTGGGGCTCCAGTTTAGGGGGCGCTAGCGAGCCATTTGGGTGCGCCCTTGCCCGAGCCCATTAAAATACTTAAATTTTCACCAGGTGTGACGCATGTGCAAAGTTTCATGAGTTTTTGAATATGATAAAGCCCCCAAAAAGCCAATTCATTTGCCTGAATAATAAAAAAAAAAAAAAAAATAATAATAATAATAATAATAATAATAATAATAATAATAAACGAAGCAATTACAATAGGGCCTTCGCACAGTTCGTGCTCGGGCCCTAATAATAATAATAAACGAAGCAATTACAATAGGGCCTTCGCACAGTTCGTGCTCGGGCCCTAATAATAATAATAATAAACGAAGCAATTACAATAGGGCCTTCGCACAGTTCGTGCTCGGGCCCTAATGATGTCAGAGATGTGTGTGTGTGTGTGTGTGTGTTCTCTCTGCTGCAGGATATCAGGCTCTCTCTTAAAGACCCCCGCAACTTCCTGTTTCCTGTCTCTACACGAAGTAGCCCTGAGGTCATTTCCTGTGTGAGGAGCTGCTGGAAAGGCAGTTTTCTGTATGAATAGCAATCCAAAACTACAAGGACACACATCACTCTTTGTCCAAAAGAAACAGTGAAAGAAACGTTGAAGCACTTTTAGAAACTGGAAAGAAATCAGTTTGACGTGTTTAAGAAGACTAAATACAACTTTTAACACAAACTCAGAACATGAAAAAAAAACATGAAAGAGATATCAAGGACAATAAAGATGACTCTAGCTTCTGTGTTGGATTAAACATTTTCCTATTAGGGAGGAAGCTGATTTTTTTGTGGACTGTAACCTGATGACACCTTTTCTATTTCCACAGCTCACCAGAAACAAAGCATGACCTTTGACCCAAGTAAAGCTGCCTTTGGTTTTCATAGACACCAGGTTCTAACTGACAGGGATTTATTTAATTTTTTCATCCCACCTCTTCCTCCTCTCAAATTCCCTTTAAGCTCTACTTTCATATCTTATTCTTCTTATCCTTTCTGCCTGTTCTTCTTCATCATCTCTCTTCCATTTCTTCTCTCTAGCATCACTTGTTTGCCTGTTTTATCTTTCCTTTTCTCTTGTTCTTGCAGTTATCACTCACTCCCTTTCTCCTCTATCTTACCCTCTTTCTCCTACCTTAATGCACTGAAAAGGCACAAAATGACCCAAGAAGAGATGGCTAGTATGCAGGCCATAGTGTTTCATTTAGTTAAACATGTGAAAAGTGGTTTTATCTCCTCCTCCTCAGTGGGAGCCAAGGTGTGGGTGTCAAACCTCTGAGGTCAGCTGGTTTGGTGGCCTTGGCTTTGAACGCCTTGTGGGTTCAGATCCCGGGCAGGCCTAACCACTAAACTGGACTGAACCTACCTGTCACCATGGAAACAGTCACAGCAGCCAATCACAAAGCCAGAATCTGAGTCAGCATAAAACCCAGAGAAAAGCTTGTGTTTTATTCTATTCTGGTCATTTATCTAAATCTGTGTTTCTGTTCTTGTGTAAACATCTGTGGTTTGTCAAAGATCAGCTTTTTATTTTGAAGTGAAGTGGCTGCCAGAGAAATAGAAAAATTTTGTATAACTTGATGTGAAAGTAACAGGCAAGGAAAAGTGTGGAAAAAGTGTGTGCTGAGTCCTTTGTTCCTCTCACTCACTGCTGTGTTGGTGCAGGTTTATATAAAGGAAGAATAACTTTAAAGGTATATAACTCACAGGGTCAAGTTTCAGTAGCACCAAAATACCAAAAATTAATCTCCAGTGGAAAATATCAATAAGGAGAGGCACCAAGTCTACATAAAACTACAGGTCTGGTTAAATTTGAACAACATAATACATGTATTATGTTGGCCAAAAATTATTTTGCTGTGAATGTTCTGTTTAATGTTATTTTTTTTCAGTGTTAATGTTAAAAACCTTTATTTACACAGTGCTAAGTTTGCTGAGTTACATACAAAGGGACATATTCATTTACCAAAAATTATTGTTGAAACCACAGTGAACTAATTTTCTCAGGTCTCTTCTGGTATTATCCTTTTCCTCCTTTCATTCATTTTTTTCTAAATTTACCATATTATCAGTTTCTTTATAGCAATATTTCAGTTTCGAAGGCCATTATTTGCCTTCATTTGCTCATTCTTCTTATAGTCTCTTGTGTCCACCTAAACAAATGTAAACATTAAGGAGTGAACAGTTAAATTGCTAAAATATGAAAACAGTGGAAAAAGCAGCAAAAGCCAGAAAAGATCCAAATGAAAGAGGGTGTGAGAACAAATGAAGACATTTTTAGGGACAGCAGGCTGTCATACATCTATTTTTTCACTCATGACAAAAGTAGCCAGGCTATTTGGGGATAAATGTCTCCAAAACTTTCAGTTATAATTGAGTCTATTTATCTTTCTGGCTCCCCTGGTTTTCCTAAACCTAGATGCATGTCTAAACACCGGGTTTATGAAAGCAGTGTTGATGTGGAAATCTCCTAAAATTAAATGGAATTTCAGCCCATTTTTATATATTTGCCTGTTGTTGGTTTTGTCCACAGCGCTGTCACTATAACAGGCACTGACGCCGCGTGGGAGTCTGTGTGTGTGTGTGTGTGTGTGTGTGTGTGTGTGTGTCGTGGTGACCCAGTGTGACGCCGTAGTAAGCACTGCACATGGCTGCCAGCAGACAGAGAGAGAAGAAGTGTGGGAAAGAAAAGACTAAATTATCTAGGGAAAGTATTGGAGAAAACAGTTGAGAGGCAAAATAAAGAGAAACAAAGAGAGAACCAAAATTGTTTGTTACTTCTAGGCTGGGCTATTGTAATTCATTATTAACAGTTCACTCTAAAAGCTTCCTGAAAACCCTTCAGGTGAGCCAAAACCCTGCAGTGAGAGTATTGACGGGGCCTAGATAGAGAAAGCAAATTTCTCCTTGTTAAATCTAGACTTTGATATGAATTCCTTCTCCTCACATACAAAGACCTTAATAATCAGACCTCATCTTATCTTAAAGAACTCATAGTACCATATCATCCCTATAGAGCTCTTTGCTTTCAGACTGCTGGCTTACATGCAGTTCCTAGAGTTTGTAGAAGTAGAATGGGAAGCAGAACCTTCAGCTTTCAGGCCCCTCTACCACTGAACCAGCTCCCAGTCTAGATTCAGGACACAGACACACTCTACTATTAACATTAGGCTTCAAACTTTCTTTTTTGATCAAGCTTATAGTTAGGACTGGAAAAGGTGACATGTTGATGTCAGAGGTCAGAGTAGAGTGGCCAGACTGCTTTGAGCTGCTAGGAAGACAACAGTAACTGAAATGACCAGTTGTTACAGCCAATGTATGCAGAAGAGCATTTCTGAATGCACAACACATCAAACCTTGGAGCAAATGGACAACAGCAGCAGAAGATTGCACCAAGTACCACTCCTTTCAGCTAAGAAAAGGAAACTGAGACTACAGTTCACACAGGCTAACCAAAACTGAACAATAGAAAACTGGAAAAATGTTAGCTGGTCTGATGAGTCTGGATTCCAGCTGTAACATTCAGATTCAGAATTTGGTGTAAATAACATGAAAGTATGGATTCATCTTGCCTTGTATCAACAGTTCAGGCTGCCACTGGTGGTGTAATGTGGTGGTGGTGTGGGTTAGAAGCAACTGAGCATCATTTAACCTTCTGTACCCCATAATGACTGGGGATGGCTACCAAGTTTCTGCTACTATCTTTGTATAACAACATTTTTGTATATAACATATTTTAATGTATGTGAATAACATTAAAACTTAACAACAATTTGGTAGTAATAAATGGATGTACATCAATTAAATATTTTGAAATATTTTTATTTTTCCTAAATCAGTAGTAACCTTGGGAAGCTTAAGGTGAGTTATAATTCAATTCAATTCAATTCAGTTCAATTCAATTCGATTTTAGGCTACGTTCACACTGCAGGCTGTAATGTAATGTCAAATTTTTTCTGCGTGGTCGTTCACATTTCCAAATATATGCGACTTGTATGTGATCTCCTGTGTGGACTGCAAACAACCTAAAAGTGTCCTGCATGCATAGTAGAGGACGCAATAACATCACACGTAGTGAGCGTGCTCAGTGTTTGCGGAAGTAAACATGGATCAGTACGCAGAATAGTGACTTTTTTCGAGTGTCAGTGACGTACAGGTTGGATGAATGCAACATGACGCTGCGTGGGAGTGTGTGTGTGTGTGTGTGTAAGTGAGAGAGAGACAGAAAGACAGAGACATAAAGACAGAGAGAGAGACTGAGTGTGTGCGAATCTGTAAGCACACACCGATATATTAGGGATGAAAAAGGTCACCTTTCAAGGATGTGTTTCATGTGTCTTTGAGAAGAGGTGCTTGAGTAAAATTATGGCCTCCTGCCTTTGATGTAATTAAAAAAAAATGTTAGTATGTGTATGCATCTGGCTGCATTCACAGCCAAAGATAAGCATGCAGCTTGGCTGAGAGTGTAATTTCATTAGTGAGCAGAGAAGAAGAAAGATCTGGAGGTAAAATTAAGAGACATTTCAGTACAGAAGAAGCATTAGAAATGGTCCTGCAGCCTTTATCTACCATCGTGCTGCAGGACTCATCTGAAGAAGACACAAGCTTCGATGGGAAGTCTGACACGGAATGGTCACTAGAGTCCTCCACTGCTGAGAGTACCTCTGACCTTTTTTCTGAAAGCGAAGAGGACACGGAGGATCCTGCAGTCCTGACAGTGAGTGGACAGTGAAAAAACACAATGGGGAAAACAACAACACACAAAAGGTCTGGCTACTCCAATCCACCCCACTACTATTGATGCTCACCACAATCTTCCAGCATACAGTGCATTCACACAGACAGAAAGACAGAGAGAGAGAGGGTGAAAAACAGGCCTGCTGGGACCATGACATTTTCTATTAATATTAATTTTAATATTACTTTTCAGCCAGTTTTTATGTGGCTACTTATTGTTAGTGCATGTAAACCTCACACAAGTTTTTTTGCCACACTGACTGGAAAGGAAAAAAGGTTAACTAAACCCACTGGAACTTGAAGGGTTGATGTGTTTTGCACAAATAGGTAGGTAGGCCTGAACTGTGTTTTTGACCCACTCTCAGGACCAAAGGATTTTATTAGTATTAGGACTTCTGTGGTCACAGTTAGCTGTATTTATATTGCCTGATGCTGTTCATGTTATATTTAGCAGTGGCTGACCATGTGGAGTGTGGAGGAATGAGGACCCAAGTGCAGGACATGGAGGCTGAGTGTGTTAACTTAAAGAGAGCCATTTTATTGAAAGCTGAAAATCCATGAAATCCAAATGAAACACAAAAGAGAACTGAGGAATCAAAACAACTAAACTTTTGTGCTAGGACCAATTTTATTTACATTATACATGCTTCCCTTGAGCAGAATTATTAGAAAGCTTTACATAAATTTTCATTGTTATGCAGATGATACTCAGCTCTATCTAGCTATCCATGAAGCCAGATGACAAACATCAATTAGTTAAAGTACAGGAATGTCTTAAAGGGTTAACCCTAACCCATAAAGGCCTGGATGACCTCTAACTTCCTGCTTCTAAGTTCAGAGAAAACTGAAGTTCTTGTGCTCGGCCCCACAAATCTTAGAAACATGGTGTCTAACCAGATACTTACTCTGGATGGCATTACTTTGGCCTCCAGTAACACTGTGAGAAATCTTGAAGTCATTTTTGACCAGGATATGTCCTTCAATGTACATATTAAACAAATATTTAAGACTCCTTTTTTGCATTTGCGCAATATTTCTGAAATTAGAAACAACCTTTCTTAGAGTGATGCTGAAAAGCTAATTCATGCATTTATTACTTGTAGGCTAGACTATTGTAATTTATTATTATCAGGCTGTCCTAAAAGCTCCCTGAAAAGCCTTCAGCTGATCCAAAATGCTGCAGCTAGAGTACTGACAGGGACTAAAAAGAGAGAGCAGATTTCTCCCATACTGGCTTCTCTTCACTGGCTCCCTGTTAAATCTAGAATAAAATTTAAACTCCTTCTCCTCATATACAGGGTCTTGAATAATCAGGCCCCAATTTATCTTAAAAAAACTCATAGTACCGTATCACCCGAAAAGAGCACTTCGCTCTCAGACTTCTGGGTTACTTGTGGTTCCTAGGATACTTAATAAAGGCTGTTTCTTCTTCTTCTTCTTCTTCTTAATACTTTACTGTGCATTTAAATATTAATTATTATTAATCTCTGGCTCTCTTCCACAGCATGTCTTTTGTCCTGTCTCTCTCCCCTCAGCCCCAATCGGTCGCAGCAGATAACTGCCCCTCCCTGAGTCTGGTTCTGCTGGAGGTTTTGTCCTGTTAAAAGGGAGTTTCTTTCCTTCCCACCGTCACCAAGTGATTGCTCATAGGTGGTTGTTTTGACTGTTGGGTTTTCTCTGTATTATTGTAGGGTCTTTACCTACAATACAAAGTGCCTTGCAGTGACTGTTTGTTGTGTTTGTTGGTACTGAGTGGTGTCAAGCGGTGTCAAGTCTGATAGCTGACCACTCTGTGTTCGATTTGTGATGATACATGGACTGTTAAAGAAAGAGTAGTTGCTATTGAAGCCTAAATGATACTGAGTGTATACTCAAATTGTTGTGCTTTTACATTGTTGATTAGTTATGAGAATAACTAGGAAAATGTTTGGAAAATTTTATAATTTTCTTGAGTGTATATTCTCTATTTTATTTTCAATTTAGTATTTATTTTCAAGAAATTATATAAGTGTACTGGATTTCAAGGTATCCACTGTTCTTTAAGTGAAATAAATGCAGTATGTTTACAGAGTCATTGAGTAATCATGTCAAATAATCATGATTTCAATTATGCCTATGCAGAGAAGCCCAGGCTTCCCTCTCCCCAGCCACCTCCTCCAGCTCATCCGGAGAGACCCCAAGGCGTTCCCAGGCCAGCCGAGAGATATAATCTCCCCAGCGTGTCCTGGGTCTACCACGGGGCCTCTTCCCGGTGGGACATGCCCGGAACACCTCACCCAAGAGGTGGCCAGGAGGCATCCTAATCAGATGCCCGAGCCACCTCAACTGGCTCCTTTCAATGTGGAGGAGCAGCGGCTCTACTCTGAGCCCCTCCCGAATGGCTGCACTCCTCACCTTATCTCTCAGGGAGAGGCCAGCCACCCTTCGAAGGAAACTCATTTCTGCCGCTTGTATTCGCGATCTTATTCTTTCAGTCACTACCCAAAGATTGTGACCATAGGTGAGGGTAGGAACATAGATCAACCCGTAAATCGAGAGCTTCGCTTTTACATTAAGCTCCCTCTTCACCATGACAGACCGGTGCAGCATCCGCATCACTGCAGAAGCAGCCCTGATCTGTCTGTTGATCTCCCACTCCCTTCTCCCATCACTCATGAACAAGACCCCGAGATACTTGAACTCCTCCACTTGGGGCAAGAACTCGTTCCTGAGCCGGAGAGGGCACTCCACCCTTTTCCGGCTGAGGAACATGGCCTCAGACTTACAGGTGCTGATTCTCATGCCGGCCGCTTCACACTTGGCTGTGAACCATTCCACTGCGAGCTGGAGGCCACCCCCTGATGAAGCCAACAGGACCGCATCATCTGCAAAGAGCAGAGATGAGACTCTGAGGCCACCAAGGAAGAAGCCTTCCGCCACCTGGCTACGTCTAGAAATTCTGTCCATAAAAATTATGAACAGAATCGGTGACAAAGGGCAGCCCTGACGGAGTCCAACACCCACAGGAAATGAATCCGACTTATTACCAGCTATACGGACAAAGCTCTCACTGCAGTTGTACAGAGACTGAATGGCCTGCAACAAGGGGCCAGACACCCCATACTCCCGCAGGACCTCCCACAGGATACCCCGAGGGACACGGTCGAATGCCTTCTCCAAGTCCACAAAGCACATGTAGACTGGTTGGGCAAACTCCCCCGCCCACTCAAATATCCTTGAGAGGATAAAGAGCTGGTCCAGCGTTCCGCGACCAGGACGAAAACCACATTGTTCCTCCTGGACCTGAGGTTTGACTAAAGAACGAAGCCTCCTTTCCAGCACACTGGCATACACCTTACCGGGGAGGCTGAGGAGTGTGATCCCCCGAAAGTTGGAGCACACCCTCCGGTCTCCCTTCTTAACCCTGGGTGCCAATCCAATAGCCCTGCCCCAGATCTCCACACGATGTTGCAGAGGCATGTCAACCAAGACAGCCCTACAACATCCAGAGCCTTCAGGAACTCAGGGCGATTCTCGTCCATCCCAGGGGCCCTGCCACCAAGGAGTTGTTTAACTACCTCAGTGACCTCACCCCCAGTGATGGTCAAGTCATCTCCCTCGTCCCCAGACTCCACTACAAAGTGTCAGTGGGATTCAGGAGTATTCCTTCCACCGTCCCACTATAGCCTCAGTTGAAGTCAGCAGCACCCCACCCGCACTATAACTGTGTGAGTGGAGCACTGCTTTCCCCTCCTGAGTTGCCTGACAGTTTGCCAGAATTGCTTTGATGCCCTCCGAAAGTCTTTTTCCATAGCCTCACTGAACTCCTCCCACACCCGAATTTTTGCTCGGCAACTGCCCGAGCTGCATTCCGCCTGGCCTGCCGATACCTGTCAGCTGCCTCCGGAGTCCCACAGGCTAACCGAGCCCCATAGGACTCTTCTTCAGCTTGATGGCTCCCTTCACACCGGGACCACCATCTGGTTCGGGGTTACCACCACGACAAGCACCAACCACGTTGCAGCCACAGCTCTGAGCAGCAGCCTGAACAATGGAGGTGTGGAACATGGTCCATTCTGACTCAATGTCCTCAGCCTCCCTTGGAATGCTGTCGAAGTTCGCCGGAGGTGGGAGTTGAAGATCTCCTGGACTGGGGCTTCTGCCAGGCGTTCCAGCACACCCTCACAATACATTTAGGTGTGCTGGTTTAGGTGTTTGTTTGGTTTTTTTGTTTTTTTGTTTTTTTTGGGGGGGGGGGGGGGGGGGGGGGTCGGTTCATTCATGTGTATTGTTTGTCTTCTAGTTTCTTCCTAGTTTACCTAGTTGGTATATTTCTGACTCTAGTCCAGTCTAGTTATTTTTCACTATGAATATAAGGTGCACTTAAAGGGGACATATTGTGCAAATTCCACTTTTTTAGCCCTTAAATACATTTTTTGTGTACTTTGAGTGTCTAGTAGTGCAGAAAATTGAAATTTATTCTCTCCCGGTGCTGCGTAGATATCTTGGGTTAGGACTGGGGTAATGTGGTGAAATGAGGGAAGTTTGGTAATAATGCAAGCGACTGGGTTTTGAATTATTTGAAGATTCTGGAGGGATTTGTGAGGGATGCCAAATAGACGAGAATGATAGTAATTTTGGAGGTAAGAAGACTATGAACAAGGACAGAGGTGGGACGTGGGGAGAGGGGGGGTGGGGGTGATTTATTTTGTAGAAGGAAATATGCAGATTGGGTAATATTATTGATATGGGAGTGAAAGGATAGATCAGTGTCAAGGATGACACCCAGACACTTAACCCGAGGCAGGGGAAAACTGAGGAGCTGTCAATTGTGAGGGAGAAACCGTTAACTTTGGATAAGGAGGACTTTGTTCAGATGAGGAGGAACACAGGTTTGTCACTGTTTAATTTAAGAACATTTGAGGTGAATCAGGATTTAATTTTAGATAAGCAGGTGGTGAGGGAAGAGGGTGGGAGGGAAAATTGAGTTTTGGTGGGTAAGTAGACCTGGGTTTTTTTTCAAATATTTTGGAATTAAAGGTAGGTTACAGATCGGACAATGATTACTGCATTTGTTTGGTTCAGAAAGAGGCTTTTCAGAATTTAAACTCATCTATGTTCCTTATCTCTACGTCTTGCATGCTCACCTTTCCACATGTTGCTCTCTCATTCACACACGTCTTGCATCTACTTCCTTTCATTCCTTTTCTTTCCAGAGCATTACTCCATGTCTCCAGGCTCTCTTCTCTTGGCTTTCAAGTCTCACTACAGATCACTATGCCATCTGAAAACATCATAGTCCGCGGAGACTCCTGCCTGACTTCATCTGTCAGCCAGTCCATCACCACTGCAAAGAAGAAAGGGCTCAGAGCAGATCCCTGATATATTGCCACCCCCACCTCGAACCCATCTGTCTGAAACTGGATGGATGGATGGATGGATGGATGGATGGATGGATGGATGATGATGGATGGATGGATGATGATTCATGGATGGATAGATGTGCAATACAGCAATACCAGAGCTGACAGGCAGGGAGGAAAAAAGAGATAGAAAAAATGTGGGAGAAAATAGGAAAAAGACAAATAAAATAACAGTACACAAGCCGAACCACTGGACCTGAAGAAAACACATGCAAACTAGAAGGGCACTCAGCAGAGCACATACCTTGCCAACCTCAAATTGTCCATGCACTGATACTATGCTGCAGTAGATATCACCATGTGCTGTCATACTTCATCATAAATTACTAGATCGGAAAGACAAGTAATTAATTTTATTGGCTTTTAAAACTGTAAAATGTAATTTTCTATTTTTTTTTAAATAGATTCATATGAACAGATAATGGCATATATAGTCTGGATATATTTTATTCAGTTTTAGCATCCTCTAAAAAGATTTAAATGAAAAAAACAAACATTTGCCATGATATGAATTGTATATGTCTATCTGATTTTCGTGTAGGGTTTGAAGTTTGATTTGAGGAGTAGGCAGCCATGGCAAGATGATTGGGGTGACCTCAGCAGCTCCACCTCAGAAGAGGGGCCTGAAAGCTACCAAGGGGTCACTGTGTGACACACCTGCCCCCCCAAGGCCCTGCGTATTGTGATGTGTCATGAGCCATAATGACTATGATGTAATTAAAAAGGAGGGGCAGGTCACCATGCAGCACAGTGACCAGGGCCTGGGAAATGCCCCTAAGCATTCCCCCAACCCCCACCCCAAGACCATACATGTGTGACTGCTATGTTGTTTGAGTGTGTGTGTGTGTGTGTGTGTGTGTGTGTGTGGTGTGGGGGGGGGGGGGGGGGGGGGGGGTGGTCAGGATACATAAGACCAGGAGGTGGAAGACAACCCCCGGAAGGAGACAGCAAGCAAACTACTGGCTCAGTACGCACTCCAGTGCTCTGGGGTCCAGGTCCTGAAGTGACCACACCCCAGAGCACCACCACACTCAACGCCAGTACCCACTGCTCCAACACAGACAATAGTTTCAAGCATGCAGGGCCCAAGTTTGGGGGCCTGTCTGCATGCTGAGCCTCAACACCATTCACCCATCCAGTCAAGACAGACAAAAAAATAGTAGTTGTTTCAATGTCAGTCTGGATGTTGGGTGTCGAAGAATCCATAGGTCCCACATCCTCTTCATGTTAGCCCTTTCACTGGGGTTATATGTATTGTAACATTCCAACAGTTCCCTATTCTCCTTGTGTCCACTTATGTCATATCCTTGTTCCAGTAGCCCACTTATCATAAATATGTTCTGGTTCCACCTTGTTAATCCGGGTGGCGCCCAGGACGGTATGGGTTCAGTCATATATCTCTCACTCATATTCCAAGGTAGGCTTGGGAAGCATGGGAGTCTAGCCTGGCCAGGTACTGAACTCCCAACCTATTGCCACTACACTATCCAGCTGCTGTACAATAGCCAGCATATATATTTTTTACGTCCGCCAAGGAGGTTGTTTTTGGTCGCGTTGGTTTGTTTGTCTGTCTGTCTGTTTGATTGTCAGCAGGATTACTCCAAAGGTTACAAACGGATTTCAATGAAATTTTGTGGAGGGGTTGGAAACGACAAGAGGAAGAAGTGATTAAATTTTGGCGGTGATATGGATCACGATCTGGAT